>NW_022680868.1:0-97567 GCF_009764315.1 Trachypithecus francoisi
CCAAGCGTGGTGGTGAGCACCTGTATTCTCAGCTACTCGGGAGGCTGAGGCAGGAGAATGGCATCAACCCAGCAGGTGGAGCTTGCAGTGAGCTGAGATTGCACCACCACACTCCAGCCTAGGTGACAGAGTGAAACTGTCTGGAAAAAAAAAAAAAAAAAAAGGAGGTACACACGTACATGTCACGTTCTTCTCCCAAAGAGACAGGCCCTTTTTAAAGATTCCAGATGTAAATTTGGTTGTCACCCTGCTTTTGAGAGGATGGGCTGTGTTTTAAGCATGAACACACTTTCCTCCATGCACCAAGGATGCACCATGGAGGACCGTGCTGCCGCCACCTCCCCAGTCTCTGCTCAGGGTGGGGCAAGGGGAGCTCATGTCTCCCCTGTACACCCTCAAAAGGCCAGGTGCTCAGAAGGGGGCTTCCAGGACTTGCTGTAGGCATTTGTTAACAGGGCAGGCAGTACCTCGTGCTGGTGGGCATCCAGCAGTAAGGGGATCTTGCACTTCACTCCCTGGACCCAGCCCCATACAGAGGGGAAAGAGATACCTGTATCGTAACTCGTGTATTTATAGACACACAGAGACACTGCAGTGCAAGGTGCAGAACTAGAAGGAATCGTGGAAATAAGAGGGAAGACATTTGGTTATGACTGGCAGAGCCACCTCAAGCCTCAGCACTTCCTGCCGGAGCCCTCACTGACCAGACTCCTTAGGGGTCACTGCCATTGCCTTGCGCAGCTCATGACAGGGCAGACAGTGACAGAGCCTCAGAACAACCTCCCACTCCTTCCTCACCAGCCCAGGGGACGAGCTGCTCATGAGTGTCCCAAAGCCTGAATGCGGGAACACAGAGGTGACTGAGCAGAAAGGGGGACAACCACAATCGCCACGGGTGTGCAGATATTGCGGGGCACACCAGCAGCCCTTTCCACCTAAAGAGGACGGCCACGGGTGTGTGGATGCTCCCGCATGACCCAGCAGTCCTTTCTACCTTAAAGGGGAATGGTCACGGGTGTGCGGACATTCCCAGGTGCCCCAGAGCCCTTTTCACCTTAAGGAGATTTTCACAGTCTCATATCAGTCTCCAAACTATTCAGTGAGGTTACAGGAGTATCACTGTGGACCAACACAGATTGGCACCAAGTAAGGGTAGTTTTATAACCACGTCTCAACCCTGAGACAATCAGGTCTTGGCCATCTGGTCAAAGCTTTTTCTGGAACAAAGTTGGATAATGAACCTGAACTTCGGTTTTCCAAAGCTTGTTACAGAAACCACATCTTCCTAGGTGGGGCTTCGTGGTGTCAGGTGCACACATCAGTAGCCAGCCTTGCCAAGATTCATGGCACATTACACGTTCGCCTGAGAAGGCTGCTCAATCATTGAGGGCTCTGACGAGATCTGAAATGAATTTGCCACTTCGGCCTACACTCTACTCCCTTGTTTGCCTAAAGAAACCCAAAAGGCAGAATTTGTTTTGGCCAATCGCCTGCTGACCCAACTGCAGAGGTTTTAACTACAGTGCTTTCATTGCATTATAGAAAGCAAAGTCATACAGATCAACTCATTATTACCACTCCAAAGGTTTAGTAAATCTCCAGATAATCAGGCAAACATTTTAAGAAGCTACATTAAAGCTTACAATACTCAAAATTTAAAACTACATTCATGCTTCAAAAACCACCACTCCCATTTTAGATGGCCAAATGCATATGAGAAAGAAAGCAACGTGCTGAGCGCATTTTTTTTTGTAATCTGATGGAGAATCTGCCACTTTACAAATGGCTCTAGTTCCTGGCTCCAGATGGGTGTGGTGGGTTGTCTCACTCCATTTCAACTCCACCTGAAGCTGGGACACTAGAAATCCATTCCCAGACTCCAGGGCACCAGAATTCCCACTTCTGGAAACAGCCTGGAATGCAGACCTGTAGCAGAGAATTCTTTCCTGCCCCCACCCAAACCGTCCTCTGTGGAAGGCGACGGTGAAAGACAAGCCCACCCCCCTAGGCACAACTGCACCACGAAGAACCATTTCAAGGTGGGAGGTGATCGATCAGTGGGAACAGGCAGTTTAGCTAATCACTTATAAGGCAGAGATGGGGGGTTTGAAGGCCTGCGTCTGGCCTTGTCCTCGGTAAATAGTCATCCGCCAGTCAGCCTAAGCCACATGGGAAGGGGCTTCTTGCAGTAAAAGTGGGGGCGCAGTTGTGGGGAAGGGGAATGTCTTAACCATCACTGTTTTACAGGATCACAGGGCTCAGGCAATGTTCAGTATTGTCACACACCAAGGTTTTTACAGTCTGAAGAAAACTACAGTCCTAAGGTGTCAGTTCTCAAAGCCCTTAAGTTCCTCCTGGGAATGGGCATATTAAAGAAAAAAGATAAATGTTTGACTTCGGAGGGTTTGCCTACGACTGGGATAAGCATGATATCCTTCTGGCCAAGCAGGGAGCAGCTGGACCAGACTGGAGGGAAGGAAGAACAAATTTCCACTCTGACCTCAGTTGGGCACCAGAGTCTTCCCTGTCAGAATGTGGGTGTGGTGCTTCCCACACACCAGCCTCTGACGAAACTCAGCCCAAGGGTGTGGGAAAAGGCTATCTACTTCTGAAAAATCTATAAAGTGCAGACACATCAAAAGCTTCAGAAGACTGTAAAGGGCTAAGGAGACCACTACACCCTTGGAGTTTACAGAAAATGGTCAGCATCACACGTGCCTGAGGTCCAGGGTCAGCTCCCAGCTGCCACGACGCCGTGAGCGCAGCCCTGGCTTCCCCTCTGATGCAGAGAGCTGGTCACTCTGCCGGCAGTACTCAGAGCTCAGAATATTCTAGATGAAAGCAACGTGTTCCTTTTAAAATGGGGAACCGGGCAGCACAACTGAAGCTCCACGACTGTCTCAACTACTGGGTTTCGGGGTAGCATTAGGAAATCGTGAGAATCCAAATCTCAATTTCGTACAGATTCCAGATTCACTGCAGGTTCCAGAATTTCCTGAAACAATCTTCCAATTTATCACTCAGGATTCCCTTGCCGAAGCTAATCAAGTCTACATTCCTTACGGAAAAGCCACCATAAGCACCACCACAAATAAGATCAACTGATGCCCACCCTTTGCACCAAACATATAAACTGTTACTCACACAAGACTGTGCTGGAGGCAGCTCTCAGCTGAAGCTGAATCCGTGGGACTCCATTATCCCCATTTTGGATCGAGTGTGAGGATTGTCAGCAAACCAGGACCCCAGTGTAAAGCAGAGAACAGATCCTCTGACGGCTGCCTGAACATTTCCTTCCCACCTCTGTCTTGGATATTGAACACCCTCAGAGCTACGGAGTCACCCACATTTGCAGGTCATTTATCCAGCCACCAGGATAACACAATTATGCGATAAAAATGCCTTCTCAGGGCTTTGTCATACTCAACAAGGAAGCTCAGAAGGCTAGGTAAGCGCAAGAAAGGGGGAAGCGTCCTCCAAACAGACAAAAACCAAGGAAAATCGTGCAGAGGCTGGAGAGAGAACAGAAACAGAGCCCGCTGTAGCCTTTCAGGTCTGCTGGCCGCAGCCCTGCGTTAGGCGGCACCATTTCCACGGATGCATCCTGCTGGGCCCATTTGAAAGGTTCTGCTGGCGAGAAACTCACCCCCACTTCCAGCTCCTGCAAGACCCGCTGCAGCCGCACTCCACCCAGGGGGCCGACTGTGCAAGTCTTCCTGGAGCGACCCCTCAGAGCCTGCTCAGTGTCTGAGACTGAGAAGCACCAACGATCCAGAAAGGCACAATCCCGTTCTCCTCGTGCTTTCTGGGTTCCAAGTTGTCTTAATAACGAGTCCTGCATAAACCCCGGGCTGGGGAGCCAGCCAGGGCCCAGCAGCACCCGGCTCATGCGCTCCACTCACCCCACAGAGAACCGCGGAGGCCCCAGCACACTGTGTCCGTGGGGCAAGACACCAGAAACAGCCACAGTTCAGGGTTCTGCCACCCGCCCCGCTGTGGTAACTACCTGCTGTGATCTGAATTCTCATTGGTTGGAAAGGTGATCCCATAGCTCCGCTGCCTTCATTATCTGCTGGGATCTGAAATTGCATTGGTTGGAAAGGGGATCTCACTGCTCAAGCACTTCCTGCTGCCTCCTTGCAAACAACATAAAAAATCCAAAACCCCTCTTAAAGAACGTTTACTGTAACCTCAAAACAAGACCCATCCCGAGACCAGGGAAGATACACACGCACATCTGACACCTGGTGGATGTCAGTGACCGACGCCACGGCTTCCGTGTGGCGTGTGAAGCAGGAAGCCTGTCACGGTGACTCAGGCTGGGGTCTGAATAGGGGTCTTCCAAGAAACTAGGCAACCAGGAAGCACATCCCAAAACCCAAGTCCCCGCACTCATGTACCTGGAAGAAATGCTGCGTGGCCATCGACACCAGTTGTGAACCAAGACCGATCTGTGTCCTGTGGCTCTCACAACGTCCGTACATGTCTGGGCCCAGCAAAGGCCCACACGGCACCCTGCTCGCCTCCAGTGGGGCTCTCTCCTGCCAAGGGATATGGCCCTGAAGTCCGTTGAGATTTCCAAAGCTCTACAAAGTCGTCCTCCCTCCTGCTTGTTCAGAAGGCCTAAAGCCCTGAAGACACCAATGAGAACTGACCTAGCCTCTTAAGGCAGCTCAAACACCTAAACACAGGAACGCTGGACCTCTCTGCCCTCAAGAGCAGCTGATCACACACTGGGCTAAGCAGAAGGCACAGATGTCACATCCAGAAGCCAGTGGCGCTCATGTTTGCATTCCAGGAGCCGCCCATGTGAGTCCCTCCAAGGCTTCCAAGTCCCACTTGATTGTATTCACCGTATCCCTATAACATCAGAGACATTATATCTCACGGTATCTATGAGATCATCTCTACTTTTATGAGCACATATGCTCCCTGACTTACCATGGGATGAAACTGTTCCAATAAACCCAGCATAAGCTGAAAATATCCTAAATAGAAAGTGCATTTGACATAATAGTTTCAACTTACAACGGGTTCATCCAGAGGCAGCCCACCTTGTACCAAACAATGCACTGAGTGTGACTAGTTCACACAATCACAACGTTGAAAAAAAAATCACAAATGTAACCATTGTGAGCCAGGGACCAACTGTATTGGGGCTCCTGTCTTCGAGACAACAGAAACCTCTTCTTAGACAAGAATCACAATTTATAATCCTCAAAATGTTAAACTTAGTTTAACAATCTAGAGGTTCAAACAAAGCCAAAGTAGGCCCACAAGGCCATTTGTGCCATTCACGAAGACACCCGACTCTTTAATAACCCTCACCACAGCACCTCAGGGTGGGTCCCAGAGGCGGCTGAGGCTTGTGGCTACGGACACTAACGAAACCAAAATCAGAGTACGCAGGTGCAGTCAAGACATATGACTTCTCCACTAGCATATGCACAAATGTTCATTGGCAAATCTGATCTTTGCTTTACCTCCCTCCCATGACTTAAAAAGGAGTCCACCACACACACACACCACACACACACACACACACACACAGCATTTCAAAAACATAATTAGTACTTGCATTCAATTCTGGGCATTCAGAATAGACTTAATGGGTGATTAAATCTCTCCTCCAACCCATTGCTTAGTCTTCTTAGAGGATGAAGGATTTTGCATAACACAAGTTAACATATAAAAGATCTTGTATAGAAACAGACTTTCAAGTGGTCTTCATTATAGCGATTCAACTAATATACAAAGGACCCAACACACAGCATAGTGTATATTAGAAGAATGATTAACTTGTTACCCTCAAAATCCTAATATCTACACAGAAAAAATACCCTATACACATTTTATCATTCTTTACCAGTATAGTCATACAAAGGAGTATCACAAAAGCAAAAGAACACATTTGGTTTGACTCACAGTTCTAAATTTAATATAAAATTGCTAAAACAACCAAGACAAACATGACTATGAAATATTTAACGATCTTCACCTAAATTCAAGTCACCATTCAACCACCAATACCTCTGCTCTCCTTACGGGAACTTTCCAAAAGTAAATTCTGGAATTAACAGGACACATTTTTCTGGTGATAGAAATTAGGAAGAAATTGGTTGAAGGCGGCTCCTTGGCTGTCAAACTTTTTCTCAATAATATTTTGTAAAATAAAAGCATCAAACAGATCTTTACATTAACTTACAATCTATCAAGCAATACTGGAGCAAGCTTTAAATATTAGCCACATTCTGTCAGGGCTAACATTAAATCAGCATCAGTCTCATGTCTTGCAGCATCCACAGCTCATCTCAAAACCACTTAAGATTTCATAATTAACTCAATTAAAGAAGTCATCTCCTTGATCTTTGACATGAAGGGGTAATTTTCCCCCAAAATAGTACCTCTTTCCTTGACATGATTTAATCTGTGGTTAGAGTATTTAACAGGATTTCTTTCCTTCTTAGAAAATAAAATATACACCTTTCCAGTATGAAAAACTCTAACTGGTAACGCTATAGCTTAACCAGGTCAAAAGCATTTTTTTTTTCTAAGTTAAAAAAAGAACCTAACTGCATCTTTGGACCTTATGTGAGGTAGTGTCCAGGGTCACTGGGACCCCTGCTTGGCCAGTGTAGCTGGGTACCAATTAAAGACAGAAACCCAAGCGTTCACTCAAAGCCCCTTCCCAGCTGTTCATCCTAGTGGAAGAAGCCATGGGTACAAACGAATGTGGCACTCTACGGAGGGCTTTGGGGATAGGCTGCTTGAGAACACCAAAGTGGCTCACTTCCCCCGAGTATAAAGCCAGTGACTGCTCTCAACTTCCATCCACAGCAGCCAAGGTCTGGAATCACCTGAGTGCCCGTCAACAGGGGATGAAGGGAACGTGGCCCGAACATACACAGGAGCAATACTCCACCACACAGCGGAGAGCCCTGTCATCCGCGGCAGCACGGATGGAGCTGGAGGACATTACGTGAAGCAAACGAGCCAAGCAAGGAAATGGCGCATGTTCTCACTCATAAGCAGGAGCTGAGAGTAGATCTCATGGAGGCCAAGAGTAGGCGGTCAACAGGGCCCAGCAGAGCCCACTCAGAAGCAGGATGGGCAGAGGCTGGTGACGGGCACAAACACACAGCCTCATGGGAACACGAGACCTAGTATTGTTAAATCAGCAGGGGGATGGTAGTGGGTCATCTACTGTGTATTTCAAAACAGCTAGGAGAGAATAACTTGAACATAACCAGCACAAGGGAAAGAAATTATTTAAAGTGAAAGACATCCCAAGTACACAGATTTCATCAATATAGGGGTGAATCAAGGTATCACATGCACTCTGAAAATATGTACATATATTATGTATCAACAAAAACAAAAACCAATGACAGAACCATTTGCGAAGCACGTGCAGAAGAATGGGAAGGCTGACATGGTGTGGCTGTGTGTCCCCACCCAAATCTCATGCTGAACTCTAACCCTGTGTTGGAGGTGAGCCCTGGTGGGAGGTGATTGACTCATGGGGGTGGTTTCTAATGGTTCAGCACAATCCCCCAAGTGCTGTCCTCATGATAGTTCTCCTGAGAGCTGGTTGTTTGGAGGTGCATGGCACCTTCCCCTTCACTCTCTCTCCCCTTTCAGCCATGTGAAGACATGCCGGCCTCCCCTTCACCTTCCACTCTGATTGTAAGTTTCCCAAGATGTAGAAGCTTCTACAACCCACAGAACTGTATGCCAATTAAACCTTTTTTCCCTTATTACCCAGCCTCAGATAGTTCTTTATAGCAGTGGAAGAACAGTACAGTCCTCAGGACCAGCAATGTTTTCCTTCTACCCAGCGGCCAACAAGGTCCCACACCCTAGCTGGTTTCCAAAGCTTTGCCAGAATGCTGAGGCTGTTTTGGGGATACTAACTTTCTTTGTCAGAGAAACCCCACCTCTGAAACAGCCTCCACCAGGGGCCTCCTTCAGCAGCAGCAAAGCTGAGTGTTCCTTGCACTTCCCTTCTTCTGAACAAGTAAACATCTTAAGCTTGTTTTTCCATCTTCCCAGTTCATTGAAAAAAAAAATCTTATGCTTTCTATTTTCCTAACACACACACATGGAAGAGAAGTGCCGTGAGTGCAGGGGCTCTTGTTTTCCCGGATCTGAGCCTGGCCCTCAAACACTAGCCAAATACTAACATGATATCCAGAGGCAGAAATGCAAATATCCACATGACTTCAAATACCTTAAGGATCTAACAGGCCAAGTGGCCCATGTAACTATGGTGTGCTGGGCCATTCATCTGGTGTCCAAATCCCAGTCCAAGTGAGCTCTTTAATTTCAAGACTTTTCAGACAGCTGTTTTGTTGTTGTTGTTCTGTTTTGTTTTTATTAAAGGGATATGTTACAGTTATAATCAAGAATATCCCAGGCCAAGTGTCGTGGTTCGTGCCTGTAATCCCAGCACTTTGGGAGGCCAAGGTGAGCGAATCACCTGAGGTCAGGAGTTCAAGACCAGCCTGGCCAATATGTTGAAACCCGGTCTCTAATAATACAAAAATGAACCAGCCATGGTGGCAGGCACTTATAATCCCAGCTACTCAGGAGGCTGAGGCAGGAGAATGGTGTGAACCAAGAGGTGAGGCTGCAGTGAGCCAAGATCGTGCCACTGCATTCCAGCCTGGGCAACACAGCAAGACTGTCTCAAAAAAATAAAAATAAACCAATACTCCCAGTTAGTTCTTCACCAATGTCAGATACATCAGTTTAAAGAAAAATATGAAAGAATGTTTTTAAATTTCAGTGTTCAATTTAACCATATCTTTTAAGAAGATATGAAGATAGAAGTTCCCCAAGGATCGGGGGAGAAAAAAGCAGTTAAGAAAATCTTAAAACCTCAGGAGAAAAACAAGTATGGGTTAAGACCTCAAGGCAAAATTTTTCTTTGCACTTTGATTTCAAAAGAACAGAGATGCCCAAAATATGAACTCTCCCATCTGCATTTTATATTCCTCTGTGTCCTTTGAAAGGCTGGAGATGGGATCCCAGGTCCCAAAGTGCCTGGTCATGAGCCGTTTACTCCCCTGGCTGTGCCAAGAAAGCTCTGTGGCCCAATTTACCAAAAAAAAGGTCCTAATTTACTCACGTTCATCACTTTGAGCAGAGTCTCAAGAAATGAGACAGATATTGACACTCCACAGAAGCAAGTACTCTCTTCCGAAAAGTCAAGTGTCAGGTTCCCATGAGCCAGGCAGCTTGCTTACAGAAAGCACTGGCTGACTTGCAGGTTTAATGTTAAATGCATTTAAAATGTTAAGTGATCAAACCCCCCTCCCAGTGGGTGTGAGCGTTGAGCTGGCTGCAGTAGTGATGCAGACCACTTCTTGCCTTTGGTTTTGCTTCAAGCAGAGCACCCCACACCCAGGAAGAGGCCAAAGGATGGCATCGAGGTCTAGGGCAGATCTAAGGAGAGCTGCAGGCTGACTGCCTCATCTGCAAATAGTCTGTCATTTCAGAGAAAATCACTGAACAGAGTTCATAACATGTGAATTTTTAAAATTCATGTTTCTAATTTCATCCCATTAGAACTTTTGAACCTCCGCCTCCCACCTAGAGAACGTCAGCTCAAGCCGATCACAGCGCAGGGCGATTTTCTATAAATCATGTGCACGCCTGCATCTGAGCTGTGAATGTCTGGAATGTGCCTGCCAGGCCCAGGAGAAACTGCAGCAAGTGTGGGGACACAAACCGCTAAGGAATCTGATTTGGAGGGAACTGGAGGCAACTAATACTAGTTCCACTGGTGTTTCTCGGTAAGGTTTGACCAGGCAAACTGTTATCACTGTTGCTAATTCATGGTACATGGGATGGGGACTTAACAGTAAGTAATTAGAGCAATTACAGAATTTGCTACTCAATTACAATGGCACAGATTCCTGAGAATGGAAGAACTGTTGCCCAGGAATAGAGTTCAAGAGGTCCTCCCCATGCTCCGGGAAACATGGCACTTCCACGCACCCATGCTTTGGTCCCTGGCCACCACCATCCTGATCTCGGCCATCTGATGACATCAGTCCCCAAAGCTGGAAACACCTGACCTCTTGTCACCCTCCCATCTCCCCTGCCTTCCTCCAGTCCGGGATATTCAGCGATGCCCACATCCAGGACCAAGAAACCAGGGTTATCCCAAACCAGTGCCTGCATTCAAAGTCCTCCACGGCAGCACAATCACCAATGGCCAATACTCCCAGAGCCTTCCACCTCAAAACGGGAGCACATCTGGATTCAAGCTGACAATGCTGCATTCTCTTTGCCATGTACACATGAGGGCATGTCAGGTTCCACCTAAAGGTGTCAGGTTCTGAAAGAACACATTCCTCAACACATCACAGCCTTGAGCACATCACATCCCCCCATATGCCTCCACTTCCTGGGTCCGACACAAACACATCACAGCCTTGAGCACATCACATCCCCCCATATGCCTGCCCGACACAAACACATGAAGAAAAACAACACCTGGAGAAGCTGCAATAAGGTTACAACCGTTTGTAAAAGCGCAGGAACCGATCAGAAGGCTGCTAAAAGCATAACTTCACATTAACATGTAAGCCAATTGTAATGCTGTAGCCTAGAGAAATGCCTTGTTCCTCTGTAACCTGACAAGTCCTGTTTACCTCGAGCTACAAAAAGCAAGCGCACGCATTGTTTGGGGCCCTCTTATATGTTGTAGAACGGAGGGACCAAGTTCGAACTTGCATTAAAGATCCTTTCCGCTTGGCTTTGACTCTGGACTCTGGTGGTCTTCTTTGGGGAATAAACGGTCTGGGCATAACAGTTCCACGCTGGTCAGGAGCCCAAACCTAGTCACTCTGCATGATCTCAATTCACCATCCACAGAGAAGCCTGCAGTTTTCCTCTGGTACACGGTGTGGATGGTGGATGCATTTCCCCTGAAGACTCAGAAACAAGAGCCTAGCCAAGGAGGCCAGTCACCCCAGTCCCCGCAAGGCCTCGACATGCCCCTCTGCTGTCTGCACACAGTACCCAAGTCTAGCAGTGCTGGCTCTGTGGTGGGATCCATCTGGGCCTGCAGAGGACCCAGGGCACAGGAACCGTGCAGCCTGGCTGCAGCAAGAGGCCTAAGGGATCCCCACGAGGCTCTCCAGCCTAGGTGCCCTCACCACAGGCAGAGTCACGCAAGAGAATTGCCTGCTGAACTGGAAACGCTTCAATCTGCTCAGCCAACACAGACAGACAATAGCCACCTACAGCTGCTGAGCCCCGAAACGTGGCCACTGGGCCTGAAGGGCTGAATCTGGAATTTAATCTGTGAAGTTCTTTTCAAATGTGTTTAACTATGTAATCAAATCTTTATTCTAATTAAATTTAAAGGAGCCTCTGGCTATGGGCTCCCCTGTCGGGCATCACAGCTCCAGGGAGTAAGAATGGGAGGGAGAGGCCCAGAGCCTCTCTGCATTCTCCACGCTAATTCAACAAGTCATCGTAAGGAAAGGCACTCCAGCAGGAGAGGTATACACGGGAAGAACTGGGTTGGCCCTGACAAGCATGACCCCCATGGCATCACAGCTGCCTCAGCCAACAGGCAAAAGACAATGATGCCCACCTGGACAGGCCACCAGATGTGATGATGCACCCCCAAGCCCTAGTCCCACAGCAGCCAGAGACCACCCGCTGCTCGTCCCCAGTAAAACAGGCAGAGCTACCTGAGCCCTCAAAAGCAGGAAGAACTAAGGAGGCAATTCCCACGACACACGTGACACTCCTTGGAGACAGACACAGGCTTCGCTGTGAAAGAGCAGAGGACAGTGGAGTCCCTAGGCGGGCTGCTTCTTCCAACGATCGGGAAGAAACCAGATCCTTTTCCTTGTAGGAGAATCATTTGTACCGTGATTAGACAGAAGACAGAAGGTGGCTGATGTTATCAAATCATCAAGCACCTCACAGCTGCTTCTCCAAGGAAGGCCTGGAAACTTGCAGCCACTCGTGTAGGGGCTGCAGTGTTCATGGAGATACGGGTGACTGAGGTCTGGCTTCCTCAGGGAAGCTAAATTTGAACTTTCACCACTGAGGAATCGGTCATTTACAGTCACTCACCCTCAATGCAGAAGAGGGCTCAAGACACTGCACCAGACTTCAACACTCAGGGTTAGGGTCAGGGTCAAATTCACAAGTTTTACAAAATGTATTTACTTGGGATACCAGAAGAGATGTAGCTTCACACCCTCCCACCTCCGCGGTTTGCTTAGCCCCTTCACCAGTGGATCTCACCAACAGCCGACACATCCACGCCTCATCCATGGCAGCACAGAAAACCACTTGGAAGACAGCCACTCCCACCAAGCTTCCTGACTTTGCTGTTTAAAATCTGCATCTCATACGTGAGATTACACTCCTCCGAACAACGACATTGCCACTGTCATTTCACACAAAAGGGCTTTAGGAAATGACACGTGGTCCAGACGCCAGAGGTCGCCGGCCGCCTTACTCTGGCCTAATTCCTTTGTGCCTGTATGGAGGCTTCACAGATACAGCCCATTTATGACCGTATGAGAAGCTCAGGCCATAGATGAACTCAGTGCTGAATGTTTCCATTTATCACCCTTTCGTTTTGTTCAGAAGACAGCTGAGAAATGCTGGGGCAGATCATCTCCTCGAGTGTAATGACTCCAGCCACTTCTCTTCACCCCAGGTCACCCCTTAGTCACACGCTTTTGAGCAACCAAAGCAGTTCTGTTCCCTTCACTGTGGGTTCCAAGCACTAAATTCCTCCGTTTTATCAATTAGATTATCAAGCAGCCATTTGTAATCTGGACTGCAACCTGATATGAAATTTAAAGCTAATTTAGGTTGCAGTAATAGCTCCTATTGACATTATAGATAAGGCATGAATGAAAACTTTAATCTGTTCATAGGACCAACTTTGTAAACAAACCAATTATTCAAGCAATGATTGTCTACAGTTAGATGCAAATTACTTTGCTCATGAAAGATTTTCCAATAGGAATTTTTAAATCCATGGTCTGTGTTTTCTGAGCCTGTCTCTGCACCTTCCCCTGAGTGCACAGCAGGACTTCTCAGGGCATCCCATCAGCAGGCCCACTGAAGAGAATAAGCCCGCAGCCCCCAGCCCAGGAATCAAGTCCGAGCCCCAGCAGCCCCTCGTCCAGCCGGGGCTTCTTCACCAGCACAGCACCCAGAGGTCTTCCAGGTTTAATGCCACGTGTGCGTGGAAAGTAGAGTGCTGGAAAGACCACAGTGGACATTCTACAAATGCAAATTCCCTCCTGGAACAGCCCAGCAACCCTCTGTACCTTCCCCAAAATACCCACACCAGGCAGGCGTAGAGTCTAATGGAGGTGCCTAGGAATCAGCATTTAACACGTTTCTGATGAATCAAAAAGTTTGAGAGGTCGGTCAGCAAGAGGCTGCCGTGGCCTCCACTGATTTGCAGGCTCTGAAGAGACACAGATTCAGGTAACAGGCCAGACAGGACAGGACAAGGATGGGGAGGTGGAGGGCAAATTCCATGGACCACCAACCACCCCGCCATCCCCACTGAGACTCCGTGATTTAAGGAGAGGCAAAGCCAGGGAGAAAAATTGCCCGCACCACACGAGGGAATGAGATTTCACCTAAAGCACGCAGCATGTGGCTGAGGGCCAAGGTTGGGCAAGCCAGGAGCACAGAACAGAGTTCACAGGCCCAGAGGTGCCCCCCACACCCAGACCCCGTGCAGACCTCCCAAGCTCTGCCTGTGTCTCCTGCCTGGTTTATTTCCTCCCCCCTCTACTGTGTTGGTTTCTCAGCCGCCACCCACCACCACACACCGTCTCTACAAGCTTGGTGGACTCAAAAGGGGGGGCTTAGATCTGGGCTCTGGGGCCAACGTCCTGCCTGAGACATTAGTTCCAACCCACCTAGCTGTGATGTGAGCCCCGGAGATTTCTCATATGTGAGATGGGAAGGTAACTGAACCCACTCACCAGGACAGCTGTGCAGACTGAGATTACATATAGCCACACCTCGGCGTCCAGCACACGTGGGACCCCAGTCGTGTTGCACCTGATGGGAATCCCTCTATGCCCCCTCTGCTACCAGAGCCAACTCCCAGCAGTAGCTGTGTAGGGTGCATCCTCTATTCCCACTCCACTCACCTCCCATGGCTCCACGCAGTGACCTGCCACACAGCAGCCACCAGCAAATCCGGCCCCACTGGATAATAGACCACCACTCCCCCTCACTTTGGGGCGTGTTCCACTTGCAGTTCCGAAGCAGGCCGAGAAACCGCCCTCAAGGGCAGTCACCTGTTCCTTATTGAACGTAATGACCTGCCACGCAGTACCACCAGCAAACCCAGCTCCATCATCCAGGCTCCTGTGGATAACCGAACTCCCACCCCCCGACCTTGGGGCATCTTCCACTTGTGGTTCTGAAGGGAGCCGAGAAACCGCTCTCAAGGACACTAACCTGTTTCTTATTGCACGTAATGGCCTGCCAAGCAGGGCCACCAGCAAACACGGTCCACCGTCCAGGTTCTGGTGGGTAACTGCCCCCCTCCCCCGCTTCCTCCTGGGGTGTCTGGGAGGCTCAAACTGCCCTCCAAGGGCACTCATCTGTTCCTTATTGCACTAATACCTCGTTTAGAGAAATCCACTTTGACTTCCAGCACTGCAGGTGTGACAATTTAGCAATCCTGCTTGCAAGCTCCAAGAGCTTGAGGTCACGTCCACCTCATCAGCATCCCAGAGACCCAGCACTATCCCACTGTGTTTAAAATTCCAAAATACTCCTTCAAAATGCTACTGGCATTTGGTTTGCGCATAAAATGCTAAAAAACCTTCAAGTGAAACAAAGATCTTTAACAGTTTGATATAATGACATGTGAGTTACACATCTGCCAAATTGTAAAGCCTCACGCATTTATAACATTTTATTTATGGCCAAATGGTTCATTAATATAAACTACAAGAATCTCCAAGAAACAGGTTTTTTTCTGGCATTACATGACCAAAGGAAAACTGGGTTCTGGCTGGCTTTCAGACCTGTAGAGGCAGACATATCTGGTGACACAACCAAGCTCCTTCCCACTGATGTGGCCTCATCCCAGGCCCCTCACCTGGATACCCACAGGCCCCGGAGGAGAAAGCTGACCTGCCTACATTTCTCAAATACACAGCTGTTGCTCACACTGCAGATGGAGCTCAAGGCACGAGCAGGCCACCACGCTAAAAATACCATGCAGTGTCCACGCCAGGTGATGGTGGTTTTCACTCCATCCCAAAGCCCCATGTATGAGTTGACAGCCGTGACTACTAAATGGATTTTTAGACTCTCAAGACATACTTTACTTTTATGCAACAAAGTTAAAAGACTATCACTCAGATCTAGGCTCTGAAACTGTGGAATAATTATTTGGGAACAGAGCCTCTGCCAGATCAGGATAAGCACTTGGGACAACACCCCGTGACCTCGGTCCACACAAACCCATCCAGACCAGAAGCCTCCTACACTGCTCTGTCATTTCTGTGGATTTCTGTAAACGAAGTATTAGTGCAGTAAGGAACAGATGAGTGCTCTTGGAGGGCAGTTTCTGAGCCTCCCAACCACACGGCCACATTAAGGCTGAAGCCGCGCCACCTCCAGAAACACTGTCCCTCACTGAGGTGTGCCTGGCTTCTCCCTTTTTCCAGAACTTAACAAACCCTAAAAGGACAGGTCTGTGTAGAAAAAAGCTACTTGCGATTCCTCTTCCCAGTTCAGACTGTAGGAAGCTCATTTCAGCCCTCACTGTGTTCTGACTGTGGCTTGGTTCCCATAAGAAAGTCAGAATTCTAGTCCCTGTCTCTTGGGCGGTGTGGCAGGCACACATACCTTCAGTTATATGAGGAAAGGCGTGGTGAGCCCCCTTCCTTCAGTAAAACTGCACAGTTCCCAGAACCCTGATGCCATCCCCCTCACGCCACTGTGAACACCTGGACAGAGCACATTTTAATGCGTGCACCTTTGTGGGCTAGTTTTCTATTTCACCACTAAATCACCCCAAATTTAGCACCCTAAACACTGACTTATTTTCTCACATTTCTGGAAGCTGGAGTCCAAAACAGGTCCCACCAGCTAACGTCAAGGTGTCGGCAGGGCTGTCTCTGGGCAAGCAACTGTCTCCTTGCCCCTCACAGCCTCTAGAGGCTTCTAGCATCTCCTGGTCCATATGGCACCTACTGTCTTCAGGACCCACAGCGGCTCTGACGGCCCCCCAACAGGAAGACGCAGAATGTCAGGAGCCCAGGCTCCAGCGCTAGGGTCAAGCCTCCCCCACCCTCCCACCTCCTCACGCACTCCCGTGCGAGCTAATATAGATTCCACTTTAGTGTCACCTGTATAAGGGGTCAGTGCCCAGCTGTGAACTGGTTAACCTCGCCCACACAAACCCCGGGAATAAACTCACAGGCCATGGACCACTCCACAAGCAATAAGTGACCACCTGCTCAGGGACCTCCAGGCCCCAGCAGAGCCCTCCGGTACCTCCTTGTGAGCTCAGACTGGCGGCAGGGGTCTGCAGCGCCAGAGGGCCCTGCATAAAAAAGACAACTCTCATGTCGGGAGGCACCCGCCCGCAGTTGGGTTCCCAGTACTTTAAGTAGCCCAGGTGGACAAGCCGGGATGCATGCAACCCCATCACCAGAATAACAGCTGCACGTGGCGAGTGCACGGGTGGCCACCACTCAGCCCAGCGGGCTGCGCTAAGCACATCACCACCATGACGTCCAATCAAACTCAGCTGCTGGCACAGTCCCAGCATCAGCCCCCAAGAACATTCTGGATCACAATTCAGAGTAGTGATTGCGATCAGGGCCACACGTGGCTGAATGTATTTACAGGAGGACGCCACAGCTGGACTCATGCCACAGCTGGATCTGGCTGGACTGGGAGCATTTCCCACTGTACATTCTTAGAACACCATTTTATTTGCGATTTATTAAACTTTTGTGGCTTTTTTTCTGCTAATCTACTTTATGGGAGTGTTTCTTGTTCTTATGACTGCAGTGATACTTCAAGCTACAACTACCAATGTGTAAAATTAGTTTGGAAGGCGCCTTATCATTAAACATTTCACCAGCAAGCAGTCAGAGGCACCCAACCCGGAGGCCTCTTTTCTTCTCTGAGCCAAACCTACCTTGGACTCAAAGAAAATGGCACATGGAAAGGGGCTGGATCTCCAGCGCCCATTCCTAGGGAGCCTCCTGGGGAACAGATATGGAGGGAGAAGCCCTGGGTTATGGCACTGTCGTACTCAAGAAAAGTCTATTTGGGTAATGTAAGCACCAGACTTAAGAGATTAAGCAAACCATGAAAAGAAACCACTAACCACAGCTTTCCCAAAACAGAAATAAACTCCCTTTAGTTTGAATTGGAAAAGCAGAAGTGATGATCAGGATTAAAAAAAAAAGACAAAATATCTGAACACAGGAGAATAATCAAGGGCCACTGCCTCTTCCTGTGTCAGTGGGAGCCTCGCATCTAAGCTGGATTTAGAAGGTTGCTACTTTGGACTGAAAGGTATCCCCACCCCTAGTTCGTAAGCAAGTGGAGCAGAATGCTTCAATGATTTCAAGGTTTAGTGGTGAAGCTCTGCAACTCTCACAACCATTTTAATTGGTGTGAATTTTAAAGTGACTCAATCTGTTGGCTGGAGTATCTAACGGCTTAACCACGGGGTCACGTTGGAAAATTTTTCCAATTGCTTTTGTTTTTCCTACTGAAGATGCATTTGAACGTTGTTGTAGTTTACAGTTGGCTGGTTCTGATGTTTGGTCCTGAGGAGGCCCAAGTACCCATAGAGGAAGAATCTGAAACCTCAAGCCACTCGAGCGCTGTCTGGGGAGATGGAGACCCCAACCCGAGGGCCACTGACGGACTCAGCAGGGACGCAGGGCCGCCCGACGCAACGGGCCACGTATTTGCCGCTTACAAAACAACATAAGCACACACCCCCAGGTGTGCACACACGCTCTGTACACATCTGTCCCTGTCAACACCAGCACACACCCCCAGGTGTGCACACACGCTCTGTACACATCTGTCCCTGCCAATGCCAGCACACATCCCCAAGGTGTGCACACACATTCCATACGCGCTCACATCTGTCCCTTGGCATACACCGCCAAGGTGTGGACACACGCTCTGTACACACTCACATCCCTCCCTGCCAATATGAGCACACATTCCCAGGGGTGCACACAGGCTCTGCACATACTCATGTCTGTCCCTTCAGCCTGAGTCAAACAGTCACAGAGAGGCAGAGGAGGAGGAAGAAGGATGCGATGGGCACTAAGGTCCTGGGCCGGTTACGCTCTCTACCTCGGGAGAGACCCCTCATGTGATCCTGCCGTCACTCACCCTTCCGCCTCCATCCTCCATCCTCCCACAGGGATCAGGACGACGCCCACTGCACAGAGCTGTGATGAGCATGAACAGAAGATGTCAGGAGCTCACGCCAAGGTGCTGAGCACGGGGCCTACGGAGTGCTTCTTTCTGCTGTGGCTTACATTGTCAAACAAGAGGCTGACACTAGACTGTCACTCGCTGAGAAACTGAAACTTGTGACCTAGGAGCCTGTGAAGGTCTAAGAACAAATGAACAAACCAAACAGTTTTGTTTGTTTTCAAACACCATAGCCTGTTTTTTCTTTTTTTTCATGCTCTACCTTGGTTATCATTTAGTTTAATTTCAAAGTAAGTCCAAGAAATACACAAAATCACAGGACTGAGCATGGAGCATTGTTTCACTTCATGTCCTCCAGCCTTTAGGACACATTAAGGAAAGACATGATTCCAGGATTCCCATTAGAAAGGCTGCCCTGAGGCACCCGCTGGGGCAGCCAAATTGCAGCTGTTGATGCTGCCCCCAAGCTGCTTGGATGAAGCAGAAGATTGCGGAGGTCTCCTCTCTTCTGCCCCTTGTCCAGGAGAGAAGGTGGGGGGAGAAAAGTGAGAGAAGACATGAAGAAGGAGGGGGGAAGCAGGGAGAGAGGAGGGGAGAGGGAGGGAGAGAGGAGGGGGGCGGGAGAGATGGGAGAGGGAGGGAGGAGGGGCATGTTCCATCCACCAAGGCAGCTGCACTGCAGAGAGAATGGAGGGTGTGTTGCCTCTCAGGACAGCAAGTTCAAGCTGTTTATAATTGTTAGCCTAAACAGTGACCAGCTGAGGACAGGGCTGTAATTGGAGTTGACAACGTTTTCTTTTCTTTTCTTTTTTTTTTTTTTTTTTTGAGACGGAGTCTTGCTCTGCCACCCAGGCTGGAGTGCAGTGGCCGGATCTCAGCTCACTGCAAGCTCCGCCTCCCGGGTTCACGCCATTCTCCTGTCTCAGCCTCCCGAGTAGCTGGGACTACAGGTGCCCGCCTCGTCGCCCGGCTAGTTTTTTGTATTTTTTAGTAGAGACGGGGTTTCACCGTATTAGCCAGGATGGTCTCGATCTCCTGACCTCGTGATCCGCCCGTCTTGGCCTCCCAAAGTGCTGGGATTACAGGCTTGAGCCACCGCGCCCGGCCGACAACGTTTTATTTTCATAGTTGATATTGGGGACCTGGACCTAAAGCACCGTGCCTTGCCCTTTCGCCAGATGGGCCTATGCTTCTCTATACTTGAGTCTATTTGACTAAATACCCGATATTGACTAGGAATTATGATGTGTAGGATACCCCTTATCACAGTAAGATCAAATTCACGTTCTCAATGCAATTTGCTCAGGGACTGGCTTCTAACTCTGGGTGGGAATGTTAAGCTCAGTCCAGCTCAATTCAATAAGCATTTATCAAGAAACTCCTAGACCAAGAGCTAGGTTGGACAGTGGGTATGGGGTGATGGGGATATGAAGATGTGGAATTAGAACTCGAGAAGCTCAAATGCTCTCATTTAATTCCCTAATGCAATTACCAAGCTTCAACCTGATGGCTGTAATGTGTAAATTCACTTTTTCTTTATTCCAGTTCTACATAACAAAGCATAAATAATCACAGAGGAATGATTCTGTGTTGGACTATTCAGCGGACAGCTAAGAGCATTCTGACTGGCGTGAGACACTGTCTCCGTTCCCAGGGAGCCCGTGAGGTGGCTGCACGGAGCACACGCGTGAAGATTCAGGAGCATGAGCGTCAGGTGATGGGAGGGGCACGGAGGCAGCACCAGAAAGATGCCTGCGGAGAGGCCACTGCAGCCAGGCTGGCTGGGAAGGTCACAGGAGTGGGTGCAGGCATCTCCCTCCAGCCGCACTTGGTTTTCATGAGGACGCGTGCAGGGAAGGGGATGACACCGAAATGCTGTGGCGCTGAGGGGAGGAGGGGAGGGACACAGGGCCGAGGGCTGGCCCCCACCCCTTCCGTCCCTGACCCTATGAACGCTGCCAAAATCCGCCCCAACGGGGAGAAATGAGGTGGGTGAAAGAGGTGGACAGACTTGGCTTCCGTGGAATTCACAGATTCCAGTCATTAAAAATCCCTTGTGAGTTTTCATCTCGAAAACTTTGCAAATGTACTTAGGAAAAAGAGACAAAAGATGAAGCCAACACAATTGGGCTCAAACCGCCGTCCTTCTCCTTCTGTCTTCATCCAAGACCCTCCCTGGGCCTCTGAGCGCGAGAACCCGGGGCTACACAGCCCAAGGGCGCAGCTCCTGACCAGAGGAGGGAGCAGCATGGCGGGGCCCCCAGCACGTGGATGGCAGGATCTGTGCTATGTTAGTCCCAGGACCCCAAGCAGAGAAGGCCTGGGGCTCCCAGCTGAAGTTTTGCTGTCTCCTCTGTCACCAAAGTCAAGAAGGACTGAGTGGGACCAACGCCGCACCTGGCGGCTCCTCAGTGGCTGCCCATGTGGTCCTCAGGCTGCGGGTGAGACCCTCTAGGGAAGCTCAGTGGCGAGAATCACAGCCACGAGTGCTCCAGTTGCCCCAAAACTCCAGCATAGCCTGAGGAAGGCAGCGCCCGCTCAGATCCCCATGCAGGCTTGTGTGGCACACTTGTGAGGCACACGGCACCAGAACATGGCACTTGAAGTGGCTTTGTGGGGTGTAGGAACACAAAGTGTGGTCTCGAGTGGCTCAGAAGTCACTCTCACCAGCCTGCAGGACCTGGACAGCCCCTTTGGACGTGGCTGGAGTCTCTCCAAGGTGGGCTCCAAAGTCCCAAGGATGAGGTGAGCGTCGGTCTTGCTCTGAGAAAGGCCCCTGACAAGTATCCTGAACATGCAGGCACACAGCTGGCTGACTCATTTGAAGGGACCTGCTGAGCCACGAGCCAGGGACGGCTAGAGAGAACTCGACTAACACACGAACCCTGCCCAGGCGCCCACCTGGGGCGCCCACGAGAAAACTATGGAAGCTGTGAAGACGGAGGTGTGCACAGGGCTGGGAGAATCCAGGGAGGAGCCGCACTGGGGACCAGGAGGGACGGGGGGCTGGGCCCCACAAGCAATTGAGGGAGGCACTCGGTGCCCTGTAGACCCCTCTGCACCCACAGCTGCAGGCCTGGCTGGCAACACGACCTTGTCTGCAGGGGCCCAGGAGCACGTGTGTTTGCCAGGAGCTGCCCTCCTGGACCCGCACTACGGGTACCGTCATTTTAGAGGCAGGTACCTGATATCAACGATGACAATCAACCCTGCCACCCTGAATTACAGCCATGTCCTCAGCGGGTCACTCTTTATGCTGACAATCACAAAGAGCTTGAATTCGCTGTCCCAAGAGGCAACAAGCCCTTCATTGTCACGGCCGTAAGCCTCTGTGCAGCCCTCCACCCACGTCGTTTCCCGTCGGGGCAACATGAAGTCCCATGACGGTGACTCAGAGCCAGCCCAGTAGCTTCAGTGCAGGAAAAATCACAGAAACTCAAACACAGCCTAAACACGGGCAGTTGGTAGGAGCCGATTCGTAAATTCAGCCTGTAGGGAGGCTTTCTGGGCTAGCACAGCTCTGATCACAGGCTTGCGCTTTCTGCTCCCGGTAAAGGGTGACGGGGAGGCCGGGCTCTGCCATTCTGCCCTGTGGCCTCGGTGGCCTGTGCCAGACAGTGTGACCATCGCCCGCAGTGAACACTCGGCACAGCGCAGCAGGCTTGGCGAAGAACAGAAAGTGACCTCTAAGTCCGCAGAAGACGCTAAGCCACGCACGGCCTCATGCGCACTGCTTGTCAATCCTGGCCGAAGCAGGAACGAGCTCTTAATAGTTCCAGTAAATGCAAAGGCCGCCCTGGAAAACTGCATGAACCTTTCTGACTACTCACAGGTAGGTAGCTACTGCCTGAGACACAAAGGTAAAGAATTAACCTGAAACTGCATATTATAAAACTTATTTTTAAATGATGGCGCTTCATTGAAAAGACTCCCAAGGAATACTGCATTAGAAAGTGACAGAGTGAAACCGTGAGGCCGACCACAGGAGTCCCTGGAAATGTCACCAAATGTTGTGTCAAAACTGGGAAACAGAAGAACCGCACCTGATGAAACATTCTATTCATCACTCGCGTCCTCCCCACATACGAAGCTATGTAAAAAGTGTTCCCAGAAGGTAAAGTGAGCAGGAGGGCTGTGAACACACAAAGAGAGAGCCACTTCATCCACGGACCACAACAAAAGAAACGCTAACGAGTGCCGACGACACACTGGAGTCCAGGGCTCTGGGCGCAGCTGGGACGGGGACACTCAGGGTCCCACTGTCCAGATGGGAAACCAGGGTGGAAGCACCAGGGAGCCTGTCCCAAGGTGCAGAGCTAGTGAACGGTGGTTCATACTGGGACAATCCCAGATGCCAGGCTCTGGGGCTCCTCGGGACAGAATCCTGTTGACTTCACTCTGGGGTGCGAGAGGTGGCAGCATCCCCCAAAGGCACCTGGAGAAGTGGTGTTACCCTCCACCCCCTGTCCCCAGCGTTACCCTCCATGCCCCTGTCCCCGGCGTGACCCTCCGTCCCCCTGTCCCTGGTGTTACCTCCGTCCCCCTGTCCCTGGTGTTACCTCCGTCCCCCTGTCCCTGGTGTTACCTCCGTCCCCCTGTCCCTGGTGTTACCTCCGTCCCCCTGTCCCCGGCGTGACCCTCCGTCCCCCTGTCCCTGGTGTTACCTCCGTCCCCCTGTCCCTGGTGTTACCTCCGTCCCCCTGTCCCCGGCGTGACCCTCCGTCCCCCTGTCCCTGGTGTTACCTCCGTCCGCTGTCCCCGGCGTTCCCCTCCGTCCCCCTGTCCCTGGTGTTACCTCCGTCCGCTGTCCCCAGTGTCGCTCACCATCCTCCTCACCTCCAGGCCCCTCTCCCTGTCCTCCCGCATTGTCCTGTTCAGCCAGAGCACAGCACATGTCTCTTCCCTTTTCAAGAGGCTCAGCTGCACCCAGAGGCATTCCAGCCTATTCGGGATGGGGCACACACCCTGGGGAAATGCCAGCACAGGGCCGGATGGGCCTGAGACCCTCTCACGGTCGCCCAGGAAGGATGGAACAGCCCACGGTCATGCTGATTATCAGGCAGGATGAAAACTTCTGTGTCCGAAATGTTCTTTTCACTGGAACTGTTCGGACCATTCGTGAACGAATCAGTTAAATACCAGCAAGGGCCATTCCCACTTATTCTCTGGGTACAGTTTTCCACCCACCAGCACCCACACTCCTAGGAATGATCCCTCACGCAGAATCAGCGCCTTGTGCCTTTAGGAAAACCTCTTTCTCTCCAGCTTTGTCCTCCTTCCACAAAAGGTGCCTCTGACTGCCTCATTCGCCATACCAGGATTTCACTCGGCTACGGAGGAAAATCCGCATGGGGCTCAGAGGTGGGTGGTCCCTGCATGGGCAGCAGGTCTCTGACATCCTCCGAGGAGCCTGGCCCAGGCCAGCCTCACACGCCAGGACTCTGCCTTGTGGCCCTCAGGCCCCCGAAGCTGCTTTCCCTCCAGGTGTCATGCCTTGGGCAAGAAGGTCGGACAACGGCCCAGGGCTGCTTTGGGTCGGGAAAGCCTCCTGACACCTCCCTCTCCAGGACCCCCCATCAGCATGCCAGCATCTGGACCTGTGTCACCAGCCACTCTGCCACGCAAGAGAATTGGATTTTCACCCGGGTGTGCTGCTTCCCTAAACAAAGTAGGGTGTTGTTACTGAGGAAAAAGGAAAAAATTGACATCTTCTTGGCATCCCCACGACATCCAGCCACCGGTTCTCACCACCACAGAGATGTCCATCCCTGTCTTCAACCAAGCGCCACTGACCCAGAAGTGCAGTAATTACTACACTTTCACCACAGTCACCCACTCCTTCACCTTTACACCCAAGAAAAACATGTTTCCCAGGCAAATTAGATGTCCAGGAGGCATAAGGAAACCCCAAGCCTGCTTTAAGCCTCAGACTTTTGAAACCGTTGAGGGCTGTGCACACAAGAGCAAGGCTGCACCCAAAATCTCTGCTCCTGCCGGATATCATGGACAGACCGCACGGCTCAGCCACATGGACCCTTCCAGGACTTCACGAGAGGGACCTCCATGGTACAGGCAATGATGTACACTTCGTTCAGCCTCGAACAGACCACACCCTCGTTACAGGGTCGGTGGTCCACCTCCTGTCATCAGCCCCTCACCTTACCGAGGGTCTGTGTCTGCATTTGAAATAACTTTGCTCTTTTACCTAGGTACCAAAATGCAGCATCGCGATGTTTAAAGGTCTTTAAATATCAACACTCCGGGTGCAGTCCTTGTCACTTGAATGCGATCACTCGATGCAGGCCTCCCTCACACCTCTGAGGTAGCTCATACCTTCCCTACCTAACCAAGGAAGAAACGAAGGCATGAAAGGTGCAGCTCCTAAGGAGCAGATTAGGATTCAAACCAGTGATCTTCGTCACACGCTGACCTACCTCTCAGGCTGAGATAACATTCAAAATTAACCAGGTAGAACAGCGTTCCATAGATCAGCTGGAAATGGTCCTTGTGGATGGGCCTGTGGTTACTCCCTGAAGAACAAGACCATTAGCCCAAAAATCCACCTGGGTCACACTCAAATGCTTACATATCCAATTATTTTTAAAATAACCCAATTAAGCATGTTCACAACCATTTACAGCCATATAGATTGTCTGCTTTGCTGACAATCAACCCAAGACTTCTGTCGGCAGAGAACACGGTGCCAGGTCCAGAGAAGGTGGAACAGAGACGCAAGCAGGAACCTCTCCATCCCTGGGAGCCTCGCTCTGATGGGTCCGTGAGGACACGGTACAGACCGCGGGGCACAGGCAGACGGCAGGCCAGGATGTGACTCCATCCTTTGCAATGTGTGGGGTTCTAGGAAGAGGCTGGCCAGCCGGGGAAGTGTCCTGGGCTCTGTCCCAGTGATGACGAACTTGGCTCCCCACAAGGGCCGCCTGTTCACCACAGTGACCCCCGGGGACCACGCCTGCACCCACCTTGCTGAAGATAATTCACTTCTCATCTGTGAAAGAATAAAGCTAGACTAACTCAATTTCACACTCACTTCCAACTTGAACAACTTGTGTTAGGAAATCAAAGACAAGGACTCTGACCACGTCACAAACCCAGGAAGCAAAACCCGAGACTAACGGAACGATGCCACCTTCGCAGTTCCGAGCTTTACTAGTTGTTTTTCTTTTCTGGTCTGTTTTTCTCTTTTGGTTTAAATAATTAAAGATCCTCCTTGACAAGAAAAATAATTCTCTATGAAACTAAAAAAAGTGGTTCTAATTAAACATTTAAACATTCTTCCATATGCTTTATAAACAGTTGAAATTACAGCTCTACTTACTGTTAAGTACTTTAACCAAATGAAAGGTTAGTTATACAGACTGGCAATTATAAAAAATAAGGCTACATATTCATGGCATCATGAATAATTAATAAGAACTCTTTGATTTCATTCAGACCAGGGATTCTGTGCTAATAGGCTCTGAGCTGTCTTGAAATAATGCTGAAATTTTAAAATGACTTTTGTACTTAAACGTGTCCCCAAAGTGAAGCACAGCGGCGCTCCTGTTATTTAATCCATGCTTGTAAGACATATCAATAGTGAACCGCTCAGCACGCCGCGCCAATATCACAATCATCATAACAAACTTACAACAAACCCCCCTCCCCCATCATCTCCGGCCTTCCCCTACAAATTCACTTTTGCCAAACCCCAAAAACAAAAGCCTTCACATTCACCCGGCCAGAGCTTGCATTGTCATCTTTTAGCTATGCACAACTCCAACTGCCATTCCCTCAACTAATAAAAATTTACTTCACCTAACCACTCTTGAGCCCATTCTCCCCCTCTTTTCCCAAATACTTACACAACACCAAACTCACGCCCTTACCACCACAACCCCAAAGACAATAGTCCGCAACTATATGCTTTCCCTTTTATGTAGCTTAATATATCCAAAGCAAGACACTGAAAATGCCTAGACGGGTCTACACACCCCATGAACAAATAGGTTTGGTCCTGGCCTTTCTATTAGCTCTTGGCAAGATTACACATGCAAGCATCCCCACTCCGGTGAAGACACCCTATAAGTCACAGTGACTAAGAGGAGTAAGTATCAAGCACGTGCAAGGCAGCTCAAAACACTTTGCTCAGCCACACCCCCACGGGAGACAGCAGTGACAAATCTTTAGCAATAAACGAAAGTTTAACTAAGCTATGCTATATCTAGGGTTGGTTAATTTCGTGCCAGCCACCGCGGCCATACGATTAACCCGAGCTAACAGACACCGGCGTAAAGAGTGTTTTAGATCTAACACAATAAAGCTAAACTCCATCTAAATTGTAAAACCTTAGCTGATGTAAAATAAACTACGAAGGTGGCTTTAGAACTTCTGAACACACAATAGCTAAGACTCAAACTGGGATTAGATACCCCACTATGCTTAGCCTTAAACTTCAATAGTTAAAACAACAAAACTACTCGCCAGAACACTACAAGCAACAGCTTAAAACTCAAAGGACTTGGCGGTGCTTCACATCCCCCTAGAGGAGCCTGTTCTATAACCGATAAATCCCGATCCACCTCACCATCCCTCGCTCAGCCTGGATACCGCCATCTTCAGCAAACCCTAACAAAAGCTACAAAGTAAGCACAAACGCCCACGCAAAAACGTTAGTTCAAGGTGTAGCTTATGAGATGGGAAAAATGGGCTACATTTTCTACCCCAGAAAAATCCTACAATAACTTTTATGAAATCTAAAAGTCCAAGGAAGATTTAGTAGTAAATTAAGAATAGAGTGCTTAATTGAATTAGGCCATGAAGCACGCACACACCGCCCGTCGCTTTCCTCAAACATATTTAAGGACTAACTTAACTAAACACCCCTGACATTTATACAGAGGAGGTAAGTCATAACATGGTAAGTGTACTGGAAGGTGCACTTGGATAAAACAAGGCATAGCTCAATATAAAGCATCCGGCTTACACCCAGAAGATATCAATATTACTTGATTGCCCTGAGCCAACACTAGCCCAAAAGTCCAATTAATACTATTAGTAAATCAGCATATACCAAACCATTTACACATACAAAAGTATAGGCGATAGAAATTTTACCTAGGCGCTATAGACATAGTACCGCAAGGGAAAGATGAAAAAAAATTAACCAAGCACAAAATAGCAAGGACTCACTCCTATACCTTTTGCATAATGAATTAACTAGAGACCATTTCGCAAAGAGAACGAAAGCCAAATTCCCCGAAACCAGACAAGCTACCCAAAAACAGCTAAAAGAGCACACCCGTCTATGTGGCAAAATAGTGGGAAGATTTTTGGGTAGAGGTGACAAGCCTACCGAGCCTGGTGATAGCTGATTATCCAAGATAGAATCTTAGTTCAACCTTAAGTTTACCCACAGAACTACATAATCCCACTGTAAACTTAACTGCTAGTCTAAAGAGGGACAGCTCTTTAGACACTAGGAAAAACCTTGCATAGAGAGTAAAAAATTTAACTTCCATAGTTGGCCCAAAAGCAGTCATCAATTAAGAAAGCGTTCAAGCTCAACATCAACTACTTTAAAAATCCCAAAGATCTCATAGAACTCCTCACATCACATTGGATTAATCTATTACACCATAGAAGCAATCATGTTAGTATGAGTAACATGAACATCTTCTCCACCGCATAAGCCTAAATCAGACCGAAATACTTCACCGATGCTTAACAGCCCAATATTAATAAATATAAACAAGCCAGTATTATTTGTACTGTTAATCCAACACAGGCATGCACTTAAGGAAAGGTTAAAAAAAGTAAAAGGAACTCAGCAAGCCTAGCCCCACCTGTTTACCAAAAACATTACCTCTAGCATTACCAGTATTAGAGGCACTGCCTACCCAGTGACACATGTTTAACGGCCGCCGTACCCCGACCGTGCAAAGGTAGCATAACCACTTGTTCTTTAAATAGGGACTTGCATGAATGGCAACACGAGGGTTCAACTGTCTCTTACTTTCTACCAGTGAAATTGACCTGCCCGTGAAGAGGCGGGCATAAAACAATAAGACGAGAAGACCCTATGGAGCTTTAATTTACGAATGCAGCCAAAAACCCACATAAATCCGCGGACTCAAACTACTACGCCCGCATTAAAAATTTTGGTTGTGGTGACCTCGGAGCATAACTAAACCTCCGAATGACCTATGCCAAGACTAAACAAGTCAAAGCACAATGCCCACAATTGATCCAATAACTTGACCAACGGAACAAGTTACCCTAGGGATAACAGCGCAATCCTATTCTAGAGTTCATATCGACAGCAGGGTTTACGACCTTGATGTTGGATCAGGACATCCTAATGGTGCAGCAGCTATCAAGGGTTCATTTGTTCAACGATTAAAGTCCTACGTGATCTGAGTTCAGACCGGAGCAATCCAGGTCGGTTTCTATCTATTATATATTCCTCCCTGTACGAAAGGACAAGAGAAATGGGGCCCACTTCATTAAGTGCCCTCATTCCATAAATGACCTAGTCTTAATTTAACAAAAGATCACACACACGGCCCAAGAACAGGGTTTGTTAAGATGGCAGAGCCCGGCAATTGCATAAAACTTAAAACTTTACAATCAGAGGTTCAACTCCTCTTCTTAACATTATGTTCACAACAAATCCGCTACTCACCATCACACCTGTACTAGCCTCCATAGCATTTCTCACACTTACTGAACGAAAATTGCTAGGCTACATGCAGCTACATAAAGGACGTAATATTGTAGGCCCCTACGGACTGTTACAACCCTTTGCCGATGCAGTCAAACTCTTCACCAAAGAGCCCTTAAAACCTTCAACCTCCACTACTACTCTCTACACCATTGCACCGGCCCTAGCCTTTTCCATTGCCCTCCTACTATGGACGCCCCTCCCTATGCCCAATCCCCTAATCAATTTTAACTTAGGACTTTTATTTATCCTAGCCACATCTAGCCTAGCTGTCTACTCCATTGTATGATCAGGATGAGCATCCAATTCTAACTATGCACTAATCGGAGCACTACGAACCGTCGCCCAGACAATTTCATACGAAGTTACCCTTGCTATTACCCTATTATCAGTGTTACTAATAAGCGGTTCATTCAATCTTCACGCACTCATCACAACACAAGAACACCTCTGACTCCTCCTACCATCGTGACCCTTAGCCATAATATGATTTATTTCCACACTAGCAGAAACCAACCGAGCTCCCTTTGACCTCACAGAAGGTGAATCAGAACTAGTCTCAGGCTTTAACATTGAATATGCCGCGGGTCCATTCGCCCTCTTCTTCATAGCTGAATACATAAACATTATCATGATACATGCCCTAACAACTACAATTTTCCTAGGAACATTTTACCCCATTCACCACCCAGAACTATTCACAACGTGCTTTACTATCAAAACACTACTCTTGACCTCTTTATTCCTATGAATTCGAGCAACATACCCCCGATTCCGTTATGATCAACTCATACATTTACTGTGAAAGAATTTCCTCCCACTTACACTAGCATTCCACATATGATACATCTCAACACCCATTACAATCTCCGGAATTCCCCCTCAAACCTAGAAATATGTCTGACGAAAGAGTTACTTTGATAGAGTAAACAATAGAGGTCTTAGCCCTCTTATTTCTAGAATCATCGGAGTCGAACCTACTCCTGAGAACCCAAATTTCTCCGTGCTACCTGTCACACTCTATCCTAAAGTAAGGTCAGCTAAATAAGCTATCGGGCCCATACCCCGAAAATGTTGGTTACATCCTTCCCGTACTAATTAATCCATTAGCCCAACTTATTATTTACCTCACCATGATCACAGGCACTCTCATTACATCACTAAGCTCGCACTGATTCCTTGCCTGAGCAGGCCTAGAAATAAATATACTGGCCTTTGCTCCAATTCTAATTTAAAAAACAAACCCCCGCTCCACAGAAGCTACCACCAAATATTTCCTCATACAATCTACCGCATCTATAATCCTCATGACAGCAATTATTTCCAACAACCTATTCTCCGGACATTGAACCATAATAAATGACATCAATCAATTCTCATCTCTAGCCATAATAATAGCCCTTGCTATAAAACTAGGAATAGCTCCATTTCACTTTTGAGTCCCAGAAGTCACCCAAGGAACACCCTTGATCCCTGGCCTACTTCTTCTCACATGACAAAAACTAGCCCCGATCTCAATTATATATCAAATTCATCCTTCAACTAATATCAATATTCTCCTAACCCTATCAATCCTATCTATCATAGCAGGTAGCTGAGGAGGCCTCAACCAAACACAGCTACGTAAAATCCTAGCATACTCCTCAATTACACACATAGGCTGAATAATGATAACACTAATATACAACCCAAATATCACAATCCTTTACCTAACCGTATACATTATTTTAACAACCACTGCATTCCTAACCTTAAACCTAAACTCAAACACCACAACCCTCATACTATCCCGCACCTGAAGCAAGTTAACCTGATTAATACCATTAATAGCATCCACTCTTCTATCCATAGGAGACTTACCCCCATTAACTGGCTTCCTACCAAAATGAATTACCATTCAAGAACTTATAAAAAACAACAATTCATCATCCCCATCATCATAATTATTATAACCCTTTTTAAGTTATACTTCTATATAAGCCTAATCTATACCACCTCCATAACACTGCTCCAAACATCTAACAATGTAAAAATAAAATGACAACTCGAAAACACAAAATCCACACTCCTAATCCCCCCACTCATTATTCTCACCACCTTCCTCCTACCAATCTCCCCACTAGCCCTAACTATTCCCTAGAAATTTAGGTTAAATAAGACCAAGAGCCTTCAAAGCTCTTAGTAAGTTAAACCACACTTAATTTCTGAAATGTATAAGGACTGCAAAACTCTACTCTGCATCAACTGAACGCAAATCAATCACCTTAATTAAGCTAAGCCCTTGCTAGATCAATGGGACTCAAACTCATAAAAATTTAGTTAACAGCTAAATACCCTAATCAACTGGCTTTAATCTACTTCTCCCCCCGCAGGGAAAAAAAGGCGGGAGAAGTCCCGGCAGAAATCAAAGCTGCTCCTTTGAATTTGTAATTCAACATGAAAATCACCTCGGGGCTGGTAAAAAGAGGGCTTTACCTCTGTCCTTAGGTTTACAGCCTAACGCCTACTCAGCCATTTTACCTCCTTCTACCTATGCTCGCCAACCGTTGGTTTTTCTCAGCAAATCACAAGGATATTGGAACCTTGTACTTACTCTTCGGTGCATGGGCTGGAATCATAGGCATAGCCCTAAGTCTTCTTATTCGAGCCGAACTAGGTCAGCCCGGCAACCTATTAGGCAACGACCATATTTACAACGTTATTGTTACAGCCCACGCATTTGTTATAATTTTCTTTATAGTCATGCCCATCATAATCGGAGGCTTCAGAAACTGACTAGTACCCATAATAATCGGCAAGTCACAGAAAAAGCACCACCCAGAGGGGCTGCATGAACCAGCAGCGACCCCAACCCAACGTGCTCATCGGACTAGGCACACACACACACTGTGGACACGTGTGAATATGTTCCAATTAACGTGATGTTACGTAATAATCAACACTGTTAACCCCACGACTTCATTACATGGCATCTGGCACATTGAGACTTTTTATTCTGTATCTCTTCCTATACAAAGAAGTGGAAAATAGGTCCAAGATCATTCACAACAAATTATTGCTAATTGCAAAAAAAAAAAAAAAAAAATTCCTACTCTCACCTTGGAGGATCTCAAGGCAACACCTCGTTCTTTGAGGTCATGGTTTGGACGCTCCCCGGACCCCCAGGTGGGTCGGAAACTGCAAGGAATCCCCAAATGGGCAGTTCTGGGGCCAGCATGGACGCCAGCCATACATCCAGGCAGGTCTTGGCAGGTTGCTCCGTGACCTCGGCTGGTTCATTAACCTTTTCTTGCACTCAGAACCCGCCAGGAATGAGGGCACCAGCCCGCACGTCTCTGCTCCCAAGGCTACATCCACTACGTTCCGCTGCACTCTGGGTTCCATGCCTTAGATCCCAGGTACCTTAAAGTTGACGTTTCCCCACCAGCTCTCATGAAGATGATACTGTTATGCCCAGACCGTTTGTTCCCCGAAGAAGACCACCAGAGTCCAGAGTCAAAGCCAAGCGGCAAGGATCTTTAATGCAAGTTCGAACTTGGTCCCTCCGTTCTACAACATACAAGAGGGCCCCAAACAATGCGTGCGCTTGCTATTTATAGCTCGAGGTAAACAGGACTTGTCAGGTTACAGAGGAACAGGCATTTCTCTAGGCTACAGCATTACAATTGGTTTACATGTTAATGTGAAGTTATGCTTTTAGCAGCCTTCTTATCGGTTCCTGTGCTTTTACAAACGGTTGTAACCTTATTGGAGCTTCCCCAGTGTTGTTTTTCTTAATGTGTTTGTCCTTACAATGTCTGGAGTCTATAGATAACCTTAATCGGTTAGGTCCGGGGTCGATCTTTAACTAGGCTCAGGGCGCCGCCCGGGCTGTCAGGGCGCCGCCCGGGCTATTTGCCTGTGGACTTCATTTCTGCCTCTTAGTCTCTTCGTTTGATCTCTTTCATTACTCAGATAACGTCCTTCCTCTCCCACCTGGTCAGTACCCAGGGAGAAAGGAACCCGGGTCTCCATTTGATTTTCTGCCAGTCCATCGAAAAAACAGCTGGCCAGCAGCACTGGTGCACAGCACTGCCAGGTTACCCGTGAGGAAAACAAAGCAAAATGAGATATACTCAAGTCAGCTGCATCAAGTGCTTCTACATCCCTGCTCCAACAAGGAAAGACAGGAGGCCGGGAGTGTGGCTCACACCTCTTGTCCTTCCTTGTTGGGTCAGGGATACAGAAGCATTTTGGGAGACTGAGGCAGGAGAAATGCTTGAATTTGAGACCAGCCTGGGCAACAGAGCAAGACCCCGTCTCTACAACAACAACAACAAAAAAAATACAAAAATTAGCCAGGTATGGTATCGTACCTGTAGTCCCAGATATTCAGGGGGCTGAGGTGAGAGGATCACCTGAGTCCAGGAGGCGGAGGTTGCAGGGAGCCAAGATTGCACCACTGCACTCCAGCCTGGGCATCAGGGTGAGACCTATAATCAAAAAAAAAAAAAAGAAATACAGGAGACCACTAATAATTCCAAATAGTGCCTGCTCATTTGAAATCTTTTCCAGATATGGTGAAGGAAATCATTTTTCTTCCTACACCCATTCTAAGGAAACGTTTCTATTTTTCTGCTATACAGTTTGGTAACCTGCCATTTCAGATCCTGGCCTCTTTAAGCAGGACTTGCTGGAGTGCCAGCAAAGCAGGGCTCTGAAACCTCAGCATCCCCAGGCCCACCTGGAGGGCAGGTGAAGGATGCTGGGCCTCCATCTCCAAAAGTCACACGGGGGTGGGGCAGATCTGGGGTGAGGCAGGGTTTGCACTTCTAATGCATTCCAGTCTAGGGCCACACCACCCTAAATATGCCCATCTCATTTAATGCATACCAGAGGGAGAAGCCACATGGGGCAGGTCACAGAGCAAGCGTCCAGGCACCAGGTCACCAGTTGTCTATTTAAATGCAAACCCGTCAAACAGCTTAAGTCAAACAGGTTCACCCTCCTAACACACTGGCCAGCACAGCTAGTGATAAATATCACTGCTGTTAGACCTTCTGCTCACTGATGACCAGAGCAATGGCCTGAAACATCAAAGCTGAAGGGTGTGTGCCATGGTCAGGGCTCTGCACACCCCCATCCCAGGCCATCTCACACGGGTGCCTTCACCGGCACCGGGGTCTCACAGATCAACTCAACGTTCACACTTACTGGGACGCAACCCCCTTTCAGCCCTTCATGCGTCTGTACCCTATAGCAGTATTCAAGGGAGGCTAATTTAAGAAAGAAATGTAATACGGACATCTGTGAACTCTTCCTCCATATCCACCGAGTGGCCGTCCAGAAAGAGAAATAGTAAAAAGAAAAAGAAGATTTAAGAGTCAAACACAGGGCCGGGTGCAGTGGCCCATGCCTGTAATCTCAGCACTTTGGGAGGCCAAGGCGGGGGGGATCACATGGGGCCAACAGTTTAAGACCAGCCGACCAACATGGCAAAATCCTGTCTCTACTAAAAATACAAAAATCAGCCAGGCATGGTGGCACATGCCTGTAATCCCAGCTACTAGGGGGGCTGAGGCAAGAGAATTGCTCAAACTGAAAGGCAGAGGTTACAGTGAGTGGAGGTTGCAGTGAGTCAAGATCATGACACTGCACTTCAATCTGGACGACAGAGCAAGACTCTGTCTCAAAAAAACAAAAACAGGCCAGGAACGGTGGCTCACGCCTGCAATCCCAGCACTTCAGGAGGCCAAGGCGGGTGGATCACAATGTCAGGAGATCGAGACCATCCTGGTTAACACTGTGAAACCCCGTCTCTACTAAAAATACAAAAAATTTAGCAGGGCATGGTGCAGGCACCTGTAGTCCCAGCTACTCGGGAGGCTGAGGCAGGAGAATGGCGTGAACCCGGGAGGCTGAGCTTTCAGTGAGCCTGGATCGCACCACTGCACTCCAGCCTGGGTGACAGAGAGAGACTCCATCTCAAAAAAAAAAAATAACAACAACAACAATAAAAACACAGAAACTCGTGGAACAAGCCCTTGCCCCACTCCATGTCAGCTGTGCTGTGCCACCCAGAAGCATGGCAAGCTCAAGTAGTCATCCACCTGCCTTGTGTAAACGATGTCACTACTCGAATCACAGAGACTGAGATTCCCTAGCCCTCGCCATGTGCATGTCACTCACGAGCAGGCATGAGGACCCCCCCCCAATTCACAGGGAATGCCTCTGGCCATCCGATGACCATCCATTCATAAATAAAAAGCATTCATTCCAGCTGGGTTGCAGAGGTGTACATATCAATACTTGTTACTGTTCACACATGTTCCACTTGAGGATGGAGTGACGTTACACAATTCAGAAGAACTTCACAGACATACGAGGGGTGCATTTAAGGAAAAACTGTAAGGAAAAGGTGAGAAAATGAAATATGCTAACCTCTGTCTTTTCATCATCCTCTAAATCTTATGATTCCAGTTCTGTTCATTCTGCAGTGAAAAATAACAAGTGATTCACATTCAGACACAAGGTGGCTTAGGAAACTGTGGCTGTTTTACAAAGATGAAACAATTTAGAAGATCAGGATTCCATGAACGTACTTACTTACAGAGAGAAGAGACTGGGAGTTACACATCAACTTACCAAGGCTGTCCCGAAGTCCAGGAGCCCCTTAGGAGAACAGAGAATGTGCAGCTTCCACAGACCAACGCAGCTGGCTGGGCCCAAGAGTGGAGACGGGGAGGCTGCAGGAGGCTTGCAGAGGGAGCTGTACCGCCAGCCTCTCGCAGAAATTCCTAATTAAACCCTGACAGCAATTCTGTTTAGTGAATTGCCTCCTGGTCACTAGGAAGAGTGAAGCTGTTGACAGCCTACAGCCAACCCTCTGGATAACAGTTGAGATGTATTTTAGAGAAGGAAATGATCCTGTCAGGATCCCAGACCTGCCCACAGCTGCAAGCACGTCCTGGGAGTGCGGCTTCTTGCTCTGTCAGCACCAGAGCCCACCGTAGAGCCACACGGGCTCTGCCCGACATTCCCACTTCAGGGAGTCTGGGCAGGTGCAGCTGAAACACCCAGGGGGCAACCCCCACCCCCACTTCTCCAAAGTCCACGCAGAGGCAGACAGAATGAAACACGGCCCCCAAACCTCAGACGTACGGTTCAGCAACACGGCCCACCAGAGAGCCACATGGGCTCTGCCCGATGCCCGCAATTCACAGAGTCTGGGCAGGTCCAGCTGAAACAGCACCTGGGGGGCAACCCCCAATCCCACTTCTCCAAAGTACATGCAGAGGCAGACAGAATAAAACACTGTCCCCGAGCCTCAGACATCAAGTTTGGCATGGGCGTCTGTGAAACAAGAACAAAAGTCGCATGGGAAAGTGAGCACAAAAATGAAAAAAAAAAAACAGAAGTACAGTGAAGATGGATGAGATGGGGAGGATTGCGAGGAAGGTGAGAAAGGGACTGAGGACCTGAAGGGGCACATAAGGGCTGGACATTCCCGACAGGGTAACAAAAACACCTCTGGATGAGGTGGGACATCATCTTCATTTTGGAAATAAAGCGGAAAGGCCTGAAAACATCAGTTTCCTACCACAAAGCAAAAATCAGACTTCTCTACAACACTGGATTCCAAAAGATGAGGATGTGGCATCCGTGGGGTCTTGAGGGAGAGCTGGCACAAACGTCCCAGAGCTGCTGTCTCCAGAAGCAGCTGAAACAGCCTCAGTTCCAGCAAACTCTTGTCTTGAAAAATCTATCAGAGTACACCCCCTTATCAAAGGGGCGCATGGCTGCAGGGGTTGTGGTGTAAGGCGATTTAGAAATCTGACTCCGTGCAGACCCTAAACTTCGGAGGCTGCTGGTCACACCCTGGGAGGACCTCAGTCAGCGGGAAGCCCTGTGCCTCCTCTCTGCTCCATCTCTAATGCCAAGAAACATTTTATGCATACAATTACGTTATTTTCAATTTGTTAAATTGTATATATTAAGTCCATAAAGAGACCAAGAAAATGTATAAAAACATTGAGGACTTCACGGTGGTATTATAATTAATTTTTAAACAAAACATGTCTAAATTTTCCAGACTGAAAAAATACTCTTTTTAGCAAGAAAGGTGCTTTTAAAGTCACCATAAACAATTATATATCCATCCTACGAACGTGGTCTTAAAATAAAAAGTGAAGAGCAAAAACAGCAGAAGGAAGTGCATGAATATGTTGACAACGTTTATCTCTGAATGGGGGGGCTGTTTTGCCTTCCATTTCCCTATGTTTGAAGTGTCACCTCTGTAATGTAATAATAGAGCAAACACAATAGTTGAGGAAACACTGCTGCCCACTAGGACATAAACCAAGTCTCCTCCAAAATGCTGCGACCCCAACCTCTGATTTTATCTTTTAAATCAGCTAGGTTTTCTCCCCTAAAAAGAAGCATATTGTATCATTACTCTTTAAAGTTAGGTGACTTAACAGGCATACAGACTTAAACACCTTCTGGAAAGGTGATGTGTAAAGTTTAACTAAGATTTGTTTTGTTCTGAAAAGAGCAGGGGCACGTTCCCAGGTGAGGGGACTCCAGGAAACACTGGCTTGTGTCCGATGGGCCCTCACCTGGAGAAACAAGCGCTCGACGCCTCCACCCTCCACCCGGACTCAGCAGGAAAGGGGTGCAGGGCTGAAGACAGACTCGTCTATAAAAACCCCAAGGGCTGTATCCAGGAGCTACTCACTGCCCCGTGCCGCCGCACCCTGCCCCTCTGTGCAGGTACCGGAGCTGCTGTCCAGCCTTCCCCAGGCTCTCCACGCCTCCTTCCACCCCACGCCAACCTGCACCACCCAACTCCCCCGTCTCTTACTGACCACCGGCCTCAACTCCCGCATAACCTGGAAACCGAAAAGCTGCCTGGCAGCAAGAGGGGATGGGCAGTGAACGCACCAGCCAGGTGGCACCTGCTCCCAACAGACTGCAGGGTCCCAGCGCCTGCCTCATGGAGCCGTTGTTATGCACAAGTACAGAGGGAAATCAATGCAGCTTTAGCTTTACATTGGTGCTAAATTAACTTTATAACACTTGGTTATAACCTACATTCATTTTTACAGCAATTACTAAAATAACAACTCATAATGCATTCATTTACCATATTCAGAAAAGCAACTGAAAAACCAAACACACAGCAGAATTTTATAGGACTGTAGTAGTTTTTGTTAGGCTGTCAAATTATTTTAAGCTCAAAATTAAAATAATTAAATCTGTGACTCTCAACTAGGGGAGGTGGGCACACAGAGAGAGGGAAAGTTAAAATCCTTTTTTTCTTCCAAACCTCACACAGACCCACTCGGCTGGTCATTTCCATTGCTAGAATTATGTCCTGTTCCTTAGGTTCAAAACAACTGCCTTCATGCCTATGAAAAATAATGTTTCTTCCTTTCCTGAGTGATTGTGAAATGAGCCATGGTGGCAAGGTAGGCACGAACAGAGGGAAACTGAGTCCATGTCCACATTTGATGGTGGGCAAGAACAGAAGGAAATTGGGTCCACATCCACATTTGATGGTGGGTGAGAACAGAAGGTAACCAAGTCCACATCTATATTTGATGGTGGGCAAGAACAGAGGGAAACTGAATCCGTGTCCACATTTGATGGTGGGCAAGAACAGAGGGAAACTGAATCCGTGTCCACATTTGATGGTGGGCAAGAACAGAGGGAATGTGTGTCCGAGTCTACATTTGACGGTTAGCAAGAACAGGGGTAAGCTGGGTCCGAGTCCACATTTGACGGTTAGCAAGAACAGGGGTAAGCTGGGTCCATGTCCACATTTGATGGTGGGAGAGAACGGGGGAAACTGGGTCCACATCCACATTTGATGATGGGCGAGAACACGGGGAAACTGGGTCCACGTCTACATTTGATGATGGGCGAGACCGGGGGAAACTGAGTCCACGTCCACATTTGATGGTGGGAGAGAACAGGGGAAAACTCGGTCCACGTCCACATTTGATGGTGGCTTTTAATGCACTGCAGCCTGTGTCCCCTTGACCTTCACGAATTTTCAGGTAGTAAGAAAGCAATTTTTCTGATTGGAAAGGAGAAAACTAAGTGGCTGCAAAATAATATAATTTCCTTAAAGCAAAACAACAGAGAACCAACTTTGACTTTTTCCACATTACCCAGTAATTCTAAGACTCGGGGTTTTGTCATGTTACAGCAAATGCTGTTCATTAGGGGGCAATTGGAAGTCAGAACAGTGTGTGCTATTCAAATCTCAATGAATAATTAACTCAAATGGGTTCAGAGTGCTAGAAAATGAAATTAATTTGTTTTTAGTTTAACCCCAAATCCCCAATCCCTTGCCAAATGATCCTCTATGTATCCTACATAAAGGACAGGGTCTTTCTGGCAGAAAACCATTAAAAGTTTTTATTTGCAGTAAGAGAAGCATGCCTTCTTTTTTTTTTTTTTTTTTTTTTTTTTTTGAGACGGAGTCTTGCTCTGTCGCCGGGGCTGGAGTGCAGCGGCCGGATCTCAGCTCACTGCAAGCTCTGCCTCCCGGGTTCACGCCATTCTCCTGCCTCAGCCTCCCGAGTAGCTGGGACTACAGACGCCCGCCACCTCGCCCGGCTAGTTTTTTGTATTTTTTAGTAGAGACGGGGTTTCACAGTGTTCGCCAGGATGGTCTCGATCTCCTGACCTCGTGATCCGCCCGTCTCGGCCTCCCAAAGTGCTGGGATTACAGGCTTGAGCCACCGCGCCCGGCCGAGAAGCATGCTTTCTTATTATCAAACTGGTGCATGGCCCCCTTGCGGGGGGGGGGGGCAGCCATCACCTGCATCCCCGTGTGTCACGGTGTTGCCGCACACCATTAACGCATCAAAATGGAAAAGGAAATGTAAGCAGTGTTTGCTGTCCAAAGTTCATGTCAACAACTCCTTATTATGAAGGCACTTCTGAGCCTTTCCTCCTGCATCTGGGAGCTGCCAGGAACCCAGTTCCAGGAAAGAAAATAGCTTGACACCTCCTGCAGCCCATGGAGTCCTCTTGTTGGTACAAGGTCCCCCCAGGAGAGAGGAGCCTCCAGTAGGGTCCACACTGGAGGTCCTGGGGGTGGGTGGTGCTGGGGAGGCCATGCGGGGAGGGCTGTTCCCTGTTCCCTTCCCCTCAGGAGACAGCTGGCCCAAGGTGACACAGCACCGGATGGGATTTCAGGCTCAGGGACCACGGAGCCCGGGGCTGTGGACCACACCAACCCAAAGCCACTGCATGCCCCAGACCGGGGCTGTGGACCACACCAACCCAAAGCCACTGCATGCACCAGACCGGGGCTGTGACCACACCAGCCCACGGCCACTGCATGCCCCAGACCAATACGAGAAGAGTGCAGACCAACATCTTCATCTACGGTAGGTGCCACGGTTATCGTTCCTAAGAGAGTCCACGGCCATTTCTACCAGGTGCCCTCCACGCTTCCCCTGCCCCAGCTGGTCCTCCTGTGACAGCCGTGTCTCTGAGAACGGGGTGTGGAGTCAGGGGGAAAACACAAAATAAACCACCTGCTACTAGAAACAGCCTCGCTGTCCTCAGGGAGCCGGTCCCGGGGCCAGCCTCGCTGTCCTCAAGGAGTCGATCCCGGGGCCAGCCTCGCTGGACTCAGGGAGTCGGTTCCAGGACCCCATGGACACCAAATCCAGGCACATTCAAGCCCCACAGGTGGACCTGCCGAACCTGCGTGTACAAAGAATCGGCCCTCCGACACGCCTTTCACATGGCAGGAACACTGTATTTTCTGCGTGTACAAAGACTCAGCCTCCGACATGCGTTTCACGTGGCAGAACACTGTATTTTCTCCCTGAGTTTGATTGAAAAAATCCACCTATAAGTTGACCGGCAAAGCTCAAGCTTGTGTTGGACAAGAGTCAACTGTATGCAATTGACACTGATTCCTACCAACAACATCCAAATCTTACCATGACCAGCATGATAAACAGAATGAGCAAAATTTAAAAACTAAAGCAGAGTTTTTTTCCTGCTAGTTGGAGCACTGCGTATCCCCTGTGGGAAAGACCACACTGGCTGCTGACCAAACTCCACCGGCCTCTTCCTCCGTCCTGAGGGCATCTTCCTCCATCCTGACAGCAGCCTGGGCTCACCTCGGTCCCAGGGCGGGGGAAGGGGACGCACTGCGCACCCTCCCAGCTCTCCTCCGCCCCTTCCCTCAGGCTGGCCCAAGAGCAGCCTGGACAGTCAGGTGCTGGGGACACCGAGGTGCCCTCCTCGGCCCACAGCCTCAGGCCACCTGTCTCATCTGTGACTGAGAAACAGAGCTGCAGCTGGAGGCGGGAGGCGGGACACCCTGGGATCTACCCATGGCCAGGCCGCTGCTCTGATCACTCAACGTTCACTTTCATCACTTGCTCTACCAAATAAACTAGAATGAAATACGCCACGTCCTGCTTTCCACACACTCCCAAGCCTCCCATCCCACTTCCCAGCGCTGACCCCATAAGAACACTTTGTGTGTCTTTCCAGGTATTTTCTATCCCCCTCAAGCACAGAACCACATTCAGAGTGAATTTTTATTTTTATTTTTTTAACAGAAATGGCACCAGGGCAGATGATGATTTTTTTGTACCATTTCTTTACTTTCTTTTTTTTTTTGAGACGGAGTCTCGCTGTGTCACCCGGGCTGGAGTGCTGTGGCCGGATCTCAGCTCACTGCAAGCTCCGCCTCCCGGGTTCACACCGTTCTCCTGCCTCAGCCTCCCAGGTAGCTGGGACTACAGGCGCCGCCACCTCGCCCGGCTAGTTTTTTGTATTTTTTTAGTAGAGACGAGGTTTCACCGTGTTAGCCAGGATGGTCTCGATCTCCTGACCTCGTGATCCACCCGTCTCGGCCTCCCAAAGTGCTGGGATTACAGGCTTGAGCCACCGCGCCCGGCCGTACCATTTCTTTAGTTTCTTGGGCATTTTCCGCACCAGGACAGATGGGCTCTGCTCTCCTTCCTCCCCGCCCAAAGCTGCCTCACAGCAGCCACACACAGAGCCAAAAACCCTCGCAAGACTGTGGGTGTCCCGGGGTGCCCCACGTCCCCAAAGACCAAGGGCTCACAGATCCACATTGTCCAACATCACTTCAGACATGGCCTCGAGCCTGGGAACCCTGCTGGCCAGCCCAGGTCAGCAAAAGAATAGAGGTGTGAGAGGTAACATCTGCACTTCTTAAAAAAAAAAAAAAAGGCAGATACTCAGTGCCACATTTAAAATGGTCATGGTGGCCAGGCACGGTGGCTCATGTGTGTAATGCCAGCATTTTGGGAGGCCAAGGTTGGCAGATCACTTGAGGTCAGGAGTTCAAGACCTGCCTGGCCAACACGGTGAGGCCCCTGTTTCTACTAAAAATACAAAAATTAGCTGGGCATGGTGGCAGGCACCTGTAATCCCTGCTACTCGGGAGGCTGAGACACAAGATTCTCTTGAACCCTGGAAGCAGAGGTTACAGTGAGCTGAGATTATGCCACTGCAATCCAGCCTGGGTGACAGAGCAAGACTCTGTCTCAAAAATAAAAATAATAAATAATAACAAAAGAAAAAAATAGATATGCATTCCTAGTCCCTTGCAGCTGCAGCAACAAAGCTGGTGATATATTTTGGGTGTTTCTAATCAATGTTTTCCATGAGCTACACTGCAGGTCTCAGCCTTGACCCTGCTACAGTAATCATCTATTACAAATTAAAACAAGAGCCATAACTCTGTCTCCTACTAAAATATTCTAATTGAGACATGTTAACGGAATACATTTCTTTGGGTGAGGAAGTATCCACCAGGGTGGGGAACAGACGGCCCACCGATTGTGCTGTGTCCCTAACCACCAAGGACTCACGAATCATCCACAGCAAGGCTGGTGGCTCAAAAAGAACACTAAATTGCTCTTTGACATTAATTCTTAAGCCTTGAGAAACCAACGTTCTCTTTGTAACAGACTTGAAAAAGGATGAAGTCAGAAGAAGCTCAGCAGAGATGCACCAACTCTTACCTGGGAGAGACACCCCTTGCTAATCACGTCTGAATTAACGGATGTGCTAAAAGCATCTCTTCCAACAGGGACACAGACTGCAAACAGGAATGCCGTGAACACCTTCCCCAGATAACCCAGTCCTGACCCATCCACCCCTCAGGAGGTCCCCAGACAAGTCCAATAAGGAAATGACCCCACAGCAGATTCAGGTGCAGGCAGTGAGGGTAGTGGCGTCGGGGAATTCCGCCGTAAACCTTGGCAGCACGCAGGGAGGTGTACCCAGCTGGACAGGTGAAGTCAAAAGTGCAGGATGATCTGGCCATTCCAAATATGCAGGGCATTCCAATTTTGTTAAAATGAAACCCAGCCTTTGAAAAGGCCCGGACGGCCGGGCGCGGTGGCTCAAGCCTGTAATCCCAGCACTTTGGGAGGCCGAGACGGGCGGATCACGAGGTCAGGAGATCGAGACCATCCTGGCTAACACGGTGAAACCCCGTCTCTACTAAAAATACAAAAAAATCTAGCCGGGCGAGGTGGCAGGCGCCTGTAGTCCCAGCTACTCGGGAGGCTGAGGCAGGAGAATGGTGTGAACCCGGGAGGCGGAGCTTGCAGTGAGCTGAGATCCGGCCACTGCACTCCAGTCCCGGCAACAGAGCGAGACTCCGCCTCAAAAAAAAAAAAAAAAAAAGAAAAGGCCCGGACTTCCCACAATGTGTGGTATTTACAGTGTGGAGGGCACTGAAGAGAAGTTATCAGAGGGGTCCTGACGGCAAGATCCACGGAGGCTCTGCCATGTGCCAGGCATGAGACAACTATTTCCATAAAACACCTCATTTCACCCTATACAGAGTCCACAGACTGCTCCACATTTCACCCTACAGAGTCCACAGACTGCTCCACATATCACCCTACAGAGTCCACAGACTGCCCCACATTTCACCCTACAGAGTCTTCAGACTGCCCCACATTTCACCCTACAGAGTCCACAGACTGCTCCACATTTCACCCTACAGAGTCCACAGACTGCTCCACATTTCACCCTACAGAGTCCACAGACTGCTCCACATTTCACCCTACACAGAGTACAGAGACAGCTTCACAGAATACTACCAAAGGGGACCATCAAATGTTCCCCAAGAAGTAATGAGCGCCTTAAAAGTAAGAAAGCCAACCTCCTCCCCCTCTCTTAACTCCCTCTCCTCATTTCCGCAGAACCAAAGAAATATGAAGGGCCAGTGACTTCCCACTGAAGAATGCTCTCCTGCTGGTTCCACTCTGTACATAGGGAGCACAACACTGCTCCGTGCTGCGTGAGGCTACTATTCTGTACTACACTAGTACGATCTGTGTGTTCTATTCTATACTATTCCATTCTCTACGATAGAATACGACAGCTTCATTCTATACTATAAAATACTGTACTATCTCTTCTATTCTATTCTATTTTCTTCTATACAGAAAGGAGTTAGCCAGCTTGCTTTAGGCAGACAGTAAGGGAAGGGTCCCAGAGAGCCTCCAGCCCATGTTTTGTGCAGATAGGGGAACTTGCACGGGGGGGCTTGCCTAAACATGCTCATAGCAGACTAAGGGTCCCCATGCACATGGGGGAATGGGGTGGAACCACGAGAAATTTGCTCCTTAGACAGGGAGTGCAGCCCCATCAGCTTCTATATAAAAGCCCTTGTAGTCAACTGGGAAGGGGGCGACCAGCAACCTGCTCTCAGGGCCCCTCTTTTCACGAGAGCTTAACTTTTAGCTTAATAAGTTCTACTGCACTCACTCTTCGATGTCCCCGTGCCTGTTTCTTCCTGGTCACGAGACAAGAACCTGGACCCAGCTGAGCTAAAGAGCAAAACTCCTGCATCACTGCTACAGAACACTATCCTCTCTGTTCTGTGCCATGCGACTCTACTATTCCACACCACACTACGTAATATTAATACTATGCTGTGTGTTCTAATCTAGACTGTATTATGCTATGCAATACTACGTCATTAGTTCAACTGTGTACTCTACAATACTATCCCACTTGTTCTATTCTAGACCATGTAATACTATTTGTCCTATTGTATATACTATACTACATAATGTTACACTGTTTCTTCTATTCTATGCTACCCTATATAACATTATACTACTTCTATTCTGCGCTACTCTATAGAATTCTATTCTGTGTGTTCCACTCTATACAATACCTTGCATCATTTTACCATGTTCCACGATACAAGAGTAGAGTCAGTTATACTTTCATAATCTCTTTTCCAAGCTCTTATCCAGTAAGAAATGTGATGTTTTACTATGCCTCACATAAATGCACATTTGATGATAATCAATGCCATTTCCTATGGTTATAGAATTCTGTCTCTATGATTCTATTGATATGGCTTCTTTGGGCTTTTCTGTAAGTCCTCTGCAGTGTCTGGTTTCCTAGTGAAAAGATGACTAAGGTCCCGATAAGATCCTACAAAACCCGCATTCACACAGGCTCACCTGTGTGCACACTGCTGGACTCCGTGTTGAAGGAGTGACAGGAAGACAGACGGCTGTTGGTGGATGGAAGGCAACAAGCACACAGTAGATTCCAGAACTGAGACATGTACCAAGGCTCTGGCACAGATGAGGGTCGATCCCAATTCTAGCCTCTCACAGAAAGGCAGAGGAGACTTAGCACAAAGAGCATGGAACTTTGCTTTCGTAAAGCAAATGCTTACCATCCACTGTGAGGAGCTCAAGGAGAAATGGCAGTAGGCTCTTCTAATAACTACTGCTTTAAAAAATGGAAGGGGGCTGACTCTCTTTTCGGACTCAGCCTGCCTGCACCCAGGTGAAGTAAACAGCCCTGTGGCTCACACAAAGCCTGTTTGGTGGTCTCTTCACACAGATGCGCATGTCATTTTGGTGCCGTGACTCGGATCAGGGGACCTCCCTTGGGAGATCAATCCCCTGTCCTCCTGCTCTTTGCTCTGTGAGAAAGATCTACTCACGACCTCTGGTCCTCAGACCAACCAGGCCAAGAAACATCTCACCAATTTTAAATTGGGTAAGCAGCCTCTTTTTACCATCTTCTCCAACCTCTCTCACTATCGCTCGACCTCTTTCTCCTTTCAATCTTTGCACCACCCTTCAATCTCTCCCTTCTCTTAATTTCAATTCCTTTCATTTTCTGGTAGAGACAAAGGAGACATGTTTTATCCACGAACCCAAAACGCCGGCGCCGGGGAAGGCATAGACTGGGGAAGACAGCCTTCCCTTGGTGTTTAATCATTGCAGGGACGCCTCTCTGATTACTCACCCATGTTTCAGAGGTGTCTGACCACGCTGCAGGGACGCCTCCCTTGGTCCTTCACCCTTAGTGGCAAGCCCCGCTTTTCTGGGGGAGGGGCAAGCACCTCGACCCCTTTCTCTCCCCCTTCTCTGCTTTTCTGGGGGAGGGACAAGCACCCCAAACCCTTCTCTCCCTGTTTCTACCCCTTCTCTGCTTTTCTGGGGGAGGGGCAAGAACCCCGACCTCTTAATTTTGCACCCCAGTCCATTACTTCCACTCCCCGACCCCTTTCCTGCTTTTCTGGAGGGCAAGAACCCCCGAACTCCTTCTGTGTCTCTACTCTCTCTTTTCTCTGGGCTTGCCTCCTTCATTATGGGCAACCTTCCACCCTCCGTTCCTCCTTCTTCTCCCTTAGCCTGTGTTCTCAAGAACTTAAAACCTCTTCAACTCACACTGAAAGAGACCAAATGAGGTCTACAGGCAGGCAGCCCGGGCGGCGCCTTGAGCCTAGTTAGAAGTTGACCCTACAGGCAGACAGCCCGGGCGGCGCCTTGAGCCTGGTTAAAAGTTGATGCCGGACCTAGCCGATAATGTTATCTATAGATTTCAGATGTTGTGTGGACAAGCAATGTGAAAGTCCCTGTCTTGTTCTTTTTCTGTTCTAATTACTAGTGCTTGCCATATATCTCTCAACTTCCTGAGCCCAGTATAAACATATCCCACCATATGTCTCCCCTCCATATATCCCTCAACTTCCTGGGCTCATCCCACCATATGTCTCCCTACCATATATCTTTCAATTCAAAGACTACCATATATCTCAACTTTAGAAGGACACCACCTGGAAAATCCCCGATAAGAAAACAGCCGTTTGTGAGAGCACGGGAACCAATAAAAAAACTGCTAAATGTATAAACTTAAAATGTTAACCAATTGTAATGCTGTAACCTAGAAAATTCCCTCGTTCCTCTGCAACTTTACAAGTCCTGTTTACATTAGGCTATAAAAGGCAAGCGCACGCATTGTTCTGGGCCCTCCTGTATGTTGTGGAACGGAGGGACCAAGTTCGAACTTGCATTAAAGATCCTTGCCGCTTGGCTTTGACTCTGGACTCTGGTGGTCTTTTTCGGGGAACAAAGGGTCTGGGCATAACAACACCTGACCTAAAACCTGAATGCCTTATTTTCTTCTACGATGCCGCTTAACCCCAATACAAATTCAACAGTAGTTCCAAAGAGCCAGAAAATGGCACTTTTGAGTTTTCCATCCTACAAGATCTAAATAATTCATGTCCTAAAATGGGCAACTGGTCTGAGGTGCCTGACGTCCAGGCATTCTTTTACACATCGGTCCCTCCCTAGTCTCTGTTCCCAATGCAACTCGTCCCAAATCTTCCTTCTTTCCCTCCTGCCTGTCCCCTCAGTCCCAACCCCAAGCTTCACTGAGTCTTTCCAGTCTTCCTTTTCTATAGACCCATCTGACCTCTGTCCTCCTTGCCAGGCCAAGTTAGGTCCCAATTTTTCCTCAGCCTCCACTATAATCCTTTTATCACCTGCCTTCCTCACACCGGGTCTGGCTTACAGTTTCATTCCTCGACTAACCCTCCCCCACCTACCCAGCAATTTCCTCTTAAAAAAGTGGCTAGGGCTGAAGGCGTGGTCAAGGTTAATGCTCCTTTTTCTTTATCCGACTTCTCCCAAATCAGTTAGTGTTTAGGGTCTTTTTAATCAAATATAAAAACTTAGCTCAGTTCATGGTCTGTTAGGCAGCAACCCTGAGACACTTTTCAGCCCTAGACCCTGAAAGGTCGGAAGGCTGTCTTATTCTTAATATACATTTTATTTTATTACACAATCTGCTTCTGACATTAAATAAAGCTCCAAAAATTAAATTCCGGCCCTCAAACCCCACAACAGGACTTAAAGAACCTCGCCTTCAAGGTGTACAATAATACAGTAGAGGCAGCCAAGTACCAACTTCTTTCTAAGTTGCAATTCCTTGTCCCCACTGTGAGACAAACCCCAGCCACATCTCCAGCACACAAGAACTTCCAAATGCCTGAACCACAGCTGCCAGGGGTTCCTCCAGAACCTCCTCACCCAGGAGCTTGCTGCAAGTCCCGGAAATCTGGCCACTGGGCCAAGGAATGCCCGCAGCCCGGGATTCCTCCTAAGCCGTGTCCCATCTGTGTGGGACCCCACTGGAAGTCGGACTGTCCAACTCGCCCAGCAGCCACTCCCAGAGCCCCTGCAGCTCTGGCCCAAGGCTGTCTGACTGACTCCTTCCCACATATTCTCGGCTTAGCGGTTGAAGATTGACGCTGTCCCATCGCCTCGGAAGCTTCCTGGACCATCATAGACGCTTTGGATAACTCTTACAGTGGAGGGTATACGCCCAGATGGCCTGAAGTAACTGAAGAATCACAAGAAGTGCAAATGCCCTGCCCCGCCTTAACTGATGACATTCCACCACAAAAGAAGTGTAAATGACCGGTCCTTGCCTTAAGCGATAACATTATCTTGTGAAATTCCTTTTCCTGGCTCATCCTGGCTCAATAATCTCCCCCACTGAGCATCTTGTGACCCCCACTCATGCCCGCCAGAGAACAACTCCCCTTCGACTGTAATTTTCCTTTACCTACCCAAATCCTATAAAACGGCCCCACCCTTGTCTCCCTTCGCTGACTCTCTTTTCCGACTCAGCCCGCCTGCACCCAGGTGAAATAAACAGCCACGTTGCTCAAAAAATAAATAAATAAATAAATAAAACAGCCGGGCGCGGTGGCTTAAGCCTGTAATCCCAGCACTTTGGGAGGCCGAGACGGGCGGATCACGAGGTCAGGAGATCGAGACCATCCTGGCTAACACGGTGAAACCCCGTCTCTACTAAAAAAAACACAAAAAACTAGCCGCGCGAGGTGGCGGTCGCCTGTAGTCCCAGCTACCTGGGAGGCTGAGGCAGGAGAATGGCGTAAACCCGGGAGGCGGAGCTTGCAGTGAGCTGAGATCCGGCCACTGCACTCCAGCCTGGGTGACAGAGCGACACTCCATGTCAAAAATAATAATAATAATAATAAAATAAATAAATAAATAAATAAATAAAATAAAATAAATGAAAAATGGAAGGGAGAGGGTACATTTTCACATGGGCCATGTGGAAAGTTGGCTGGACCTGCGGCTGGACCTGCCCCTGGACCTGACGCTGGACCTGCCGCTGGACCTGTCCCTGGACCTGCCCCTGGACCTGCCACTCTGTCTGCTACTGGACTGCTAACAAATGCTGCAGATTTTTATGGAGAGAAAAGTACAATGAGTCTCAGAGCAGCTGTCCCAGCTCTGGATGAAGCCGGCAGAAAAAGGAAGCAGCAGAGACGCTGGTATCATTCAGTGGGCAGAGTCAATGACCCTCCTCTAAGTCCAGCAAAGCTCAACCTGCATATCTGCACCTAGAAATACCAATCGTAAGCCAGACTTCCTGGCAAATACCATTGACCCACTGTAATTCTGTGTGGTGTATTATGTCCCATGTACAGGAAATCATTCACAAAGCCTTTAACCAGGAAGTACTAACATGAGTTTTAATGCAATATAACAGCTTTGCACCCATTTAACATATATTTAAACCCAGTAGTATATTTAAATATATATTTTATAGAACATCAGGCATGTTTACCTAATGGCTCGAACTTTCACAATGTCTCTCTCCCTGAGAGGACAGCGGAGGATCCCATGTACTGTCTCCAGGAACATGCCCCTCCCAGAGAGGATTCACAAATCCAATGTGCACATGCATGCATGCACAGACACATATCACACACACACATACACACGGACACGCACACCTACATGCAATACATACATTCACACATGCACACATATTCACATAATCACATAATACCAACACACAACACATGCAGACACATACACACAACACTCTAACACACACGCACAAACATACACACAACACTCAAACACACACGCACAAGCATACGCACAACACTCAAACACACATGCATATACATACACATTCTGACACACATACATATGTAAATGCGTAGACATCACATGCACAAATGTACATGTATAACTATATGCACACGAGCATCCATGCATGCCTACTTGAACATATGTGCAGTCGTGCCTAAACATGTAACACATGCACACACATACATGCAACACAAATACATATGCACACATATATACATACACACATGCATGCACATGTACATTACACACAAAGGCACACATACATGCACAACCCATATACATGCAATACACAGAAATTTCATACACATATACATTTCATACACAGAAATATACATTTCATACACAGAAATGCAAACACACATAGATATATACACCCCTCAAAGACCCCATTATTCAATTCTAAACAAAGTGGTTTATCCCCCAAATGTACCTTCTCATAATTAATAAGCTCTACTGCACATTTCTTCTTTCAAATACTGAGGTCTCACACACAGCACACACACATTTATACTCTACTACGTGTGAACATATAAATAGAAATAGGCACACGTGCACGAAGACCCTCTTCTGTAAAGGTATTCTCAAACTTGAACTGAACGAATTCTGCTAATTATAGTCAGAGTCAACAAAGATATATGTTTGACCTCGGAATGAATATACTCATTCTTTTCGTTACCCCTGGCAACAGCAACAATGTAAAACAGAGGTGTGTGATACGATGCCACTTATTCAATCCCACTTCCTGGGATCGGACCCGCTTGTAATAGCGTTCCTGTCAGAGTGATTTCCTTCTGACTCAAATCATGAGATGATTTCTTCCCTTCCTGCTTTCTCTTTCCCAGGCCTTTTCATTACCCTTATATCATCTCGGAAACTACATCATAGTTGTCAAAATGGAAGGCAAAGAAACAGCCTTAGGAGAGAATCCCACAGTGGAAGGGACCTGAGAGAGAAAAAAATATTCTTTTGGAAAATGTACAAAAGGAAAAGTCAAGAGGCCTGGGTTCCCTCTCAAGACAGAAACAGACGTCGGCAAAGCAGGTCGCTCGGCACAGTTCAGCTCTGTGTATGAAACACATTCTAGTCCTTGTCCTTGTTTCAAGTTCTCTGTATGAAACAGATTCTAGCCCTTGTCCCTGTTTCATGATGTTGCAGTGAAGGAAACAAAACAGACAAAGGGCACAGGCTGAAGACAAGGGTTTTCAAAGGATGACTTTTAAAATGCGCACCTGCTTTTCAAGGGCACAATGAGGACACGTTCAAGTATATTAAAGCTGATTTATAAGAGACGGGTATAAAGACTCTACAAGGTCATTAGACTTTAGGCTTACAAAGAAAACAAATCACATTCTCCTAGCATCGCGAGTCAGGTGTTCCACAAATACTAAGAATAGCCACCGCAATGGGATCCACTATGAGGGGTCAAAACATAACTCATGAAGTGTGGCCGAGAGCTCCTATAATCTGATTTCTAGGAATCTAATCTTAAACATCCTCAGAGCTAGCACATCACAAAAATACAGAGCTCCAAATGCCGTCACACAAGTGCTAACAACACCTAGTTAAAAATGTACGAGGCATTTCAGGCAAAAATCTCAGAATCAGAAGAACACAAGTTTTATAAGTTCTTCAAAAGTTGGTGCTGGTTGAGGCTCTTCTGCAGACTTCAACAAAAGACACGCTAGAATTAGCCATTGACGGTAACCCTGAGGCAACACGCAGTGTTCGGAAAAGCACAAGGCCTGCTCCGGGCTTCAGATCCCTGGGAACTTTCTCTGGACCACATCGAGTGGATGACTTTGAGAACTCAAAATAACCAACAACCAGTCCATGAACAGAGAAAGAAGACTGCAGCCTCCCTGGGGACCTGGCTCCATGCCTGCCCCCTTTCTTCCGGATACCTTTGCCCTTCCTGGCTCCCTCCTCCTCCTGGAGACGCTCTGGGTTCAGGTCCCTCTCCAGCTGTGTCTTGGTCCACGGCTGGCTGCCCGTGTGAAGCACCAGGCCTTGAAGGACCATCCCCACCTGCTGCCTGCACTTCCCACCCACTTCCGCCGAGACCCCCAAGCTCTGGCTGCTCTCAGGGATCAGGGCACCCAGGCTTCCCTCGCAGGCTCCAACTGGAGTCCTGCCCGCTGGTTTTCAGCAACACTTGGGACTTTCTCCTGGAAACTCTCGGCTCTGGGCTTTAGTGAACTGCACCATCCAGCTCTTCTCTGGACTCTAAGCAGGACCTTTTCTGGGTCTTCCAACCCTTCCTCCATTTCCAAATGTGGGCTTTCCTTTGGCCTCCTCCCTCCAGACATGTCCGCCTCACACACTGACTACTTGACCTGCACTTCTATCTAAGAGGCTCCCAAACGCATCCTGCTCCAGATTTTCCCCAAGCCTCCTCCTGTATTTCCAAACTCGCAGCTTGCAGTGGTGTCTCTAAGGATCTCCGAGTCAGATCCACACTTGCTTCTCCTCCTGATTTCCAGCAAAGCGCAACGCCGACCACGGGGTGCAGACTCGCAGCTTCATCCGCCTTCCTGCACTCCCTCTTCCCCTCCTGACCCAGGCACCGAATCGCTCAGTTCACTGGCTGCCTTCTCTCCTCCTCTCGCCAGGGCGAGTGCCCTGTATGAGACTGCTCTGTCCCCCCCCCCGCATGCCACACATCAGAGGCGCGATTCTCTCCGAAACCCTCAGTGGCTCCCTGGTATCCAACAGGTAAGGACTTCCACATTCTGGCCCCAATCTAACTTTCTGGCCTCAGATATGCACATGTATATTTTATCTATGCAAAGAGAGTACAGGCCTCACACCTGCTCTCATTCCTGGGCTCCTAGCTCCTCCTGAACGTGCTGTATGAGGTACGTATGCACTTTCCAAACACTAACTGAATATGCACTTGGAGAACACTTACTTGAGAATTTGTGGCATTGCTGGATAACGTGGACAAAGTGAGAACTACACAGATGTGTGGATGCTGCCTTGCCCAGACTTCACTTACCCAGACACTCCCAGATGCTCAAGGTGACCAGCCCCATTGGCGCACAGACAGGCGCAGGCTGCATCCCCACAGCTGGGCCCCGTGAGCTGAACTATAACCATGAAGCAGCTGTTTGCTCCTAAATCTGTTTATGCCGGTGTACTTGTTACACATTACTGAAACCAATAAAGTATGACTCCAAAGAGACAATCATTGTATGAAAACTAAGTTGGATGCCTTTCAAAGACTTAATATAAGGGAAATTTTTTTTCGTTTTTTTTTTTTTTTTTTTTTTTTTGAGATGGAGTTTCGCTCTGTGGCCCAGGCTGGAGTGCAGTGGCCAGATCTCAGCTCACTGCAAGCTCCACCTCCCAGGTTTACGCCATTCTCCTGCCTCAGCCTCCCGAGTAGCTGGGACTACAGGCGCCCGCCACCTCGCCCGGCTAGTTTTTTTTTTTTTGTATTTTTTAGTAGAGACGGGGTTTCACCGTGTTAGCCAGGATGGTCTCGATCTCCTGACCTCGTGATCCACCCGTCTCGGCCTCCCAAAGTGCTGGGATTACAGGCTTGAGCCACCGCGCCCGGCCTTTTCGTTTTAATCTTTTCTAAATTGCTATCAAATTAGGCATGGGCAAAAAATAAACACAATGTTTGAGGAAATAATTTTTAAAGGTTTCAAATCTAACATATCTTGTTTCTCTTGTGTTGCCTGCCCATTCTCTTCTAGAAGAATCAAAACTGTGGCAGGCCTCCGATGGCTTTGGTTGAGGAAAGAGGCCACACCCACAGCCAGTAGAACCACGCTCAACGGCAGCCTAGCCCCGCGTGGAAGAGGCATGAACACTCTCGGGAGAGGTGGATGTGCACTAACCGTTCCCAGCTCTGATCTCTTTGATTCACTGAATATGGTGATTGGTTTTATCTGAACGTCAGACAAAAGGGTATCTATGCCCAGGAAAGACTCTAAACACTCTGGACCCTGCTGGGGCAGATGGTGACCATGACCCAGTGATACCACTCTCCAGTGGGCAGCCAGCCCAGTCTCCTAATCGTAAAGGACATTCATAGCAACACTACGAAAAAGAAACGCTACTGTTCTGAACCGGAAAAGATAAATTTAAAACATTAAATATACATGTTCTAACTAAGAGGCAAATGGACCGGGCGCGGTGGCTCACGCTGAAAGAGATCAAATGAAGAGACTAAGAGGCAGAAATGAAGTCCACAGGCAAACAGCCCTGGCGGCACCCTGACAGCCCGGGCGGCGCCCTGAGCCTAGTTAAAGATCGACCCCGGACCTAACCGATTAAGGTTATCTATAGACTCCAGACATTGTAAGGACAAACGTTGTGAAAGTCTCAGTCCTGCTCTAATTACCAGTGTCTGCCACATATCTTAGTCCTGGGGCCAGTACAAACACAATCTTCTATTTTGTCCCAACTTCCTGGGCCCGACACAAACACATGAAGAAAAACAACACCTGGGGAAGCTGCAATAAGGTTACAACCGTTTGTAAAAGCGCAGGAACCGATCAGAAGGCTGCTAAAAGCATAACTTCACATTAACATGTAAGCCAATTGTAATGCTGTAGCCTAGAGAAATGCCTTGTTCCTCTGTAACCTGACAAGTCTTGTTTACCTCGAGCTATAAAAAGCAAGCGCACGCATTGTTTGGGGCCCTCTTGTATGTTGTAGAACGGAGGGACCAAGTTCGAACTTGCATTAAAGATCCTTTCCGCTTGGCTTTGACTCTGGACTCTGGTGGTCTTCTTCGGGGAATAAACGGTCTGGGCATAACAACGCCTGTAATCCCAACCCCTTGTAAGGCGGAGGTGGGTGGATCATTTGAGGTCAGGAGTTCAAGACCAACCTGGCCAACATGGTGAAACCCCATCTCTACTAAAAATGCAAAAATTACCCGGATGTGTTGGTGGGCACCTGTCATCCCAGCTACTTAGGAGGCTGAGGCAGGAGAATTGCTTGAACCCGGGATATGGAGGTTGCAGTGAGCCGAGATCATGCCACCACACTCCAGCCTGGGCAACACCTTCTCAAAAAAAGTAAAATAAAATAAAATAAAATAAAAGGCAGACAAACAAAAGGAGATTTCCTCTGATCTTAAAAACAGAAGTATTTGTTTCACAGCCTAGATAATTGAAGATCTGCATAGAAATCACCTTGGGCCCCGCCCTCCCTCACAACAGACTGGGATAGAGGGAAGGAGGGCAGGAGGTGGGCCCCTTGCCCACGAGAGGCTCCTCCCCCCCGTCCCCTTCCTCAGGAGGGCGGCCTGCCCAGCGCAGGCTCTGTTCTCCCCAGGTAAGACCCCGGCATCTCTACAGGAACACCCACCTCCCTTCCCTGCAATCCACTCCAGCTGCTCACGGCCAGTCAAGGGGGGCGCTCTTCAGAGAGGAACAAACGGCTTCGGGGAGAGCCTGAACTCCCACATCCCAGGTGTGGTTTGCCAGGGAGCACAGAAGAAGGATGCAGGTCCTGAGAAGGAGGAGGCGCAGGAGGACGACGAGAGAGACAAGAGAGACAAGAGAGGCCGCCCAGCAGTGGGCTGAGCTCAGGATCTGGCTGAGGCCTCCTGGGGAGGGGCAGAGGCAAACATGCTGCTGCTTCTAGGCTGCTCGGGAGGATACAAGCTCGGAAGGGGCTGCAAGGCAGGACTCGCTAAGGAGAAGTCATGTGGATGTCCCGCCTCTCACACGGCACACACTGACAACATGCAACTCACAAACAACACAACACGCACGTACAATGCGCTTATACAACACTCACAACACACAATGCACACAAACACACACAACCTATACAACACATACCCAATACATGCAACTCACAACACAATATGCATTTATAACACACTCACGCAACACATAACCAATACATGCAACTCACAACACATGTACGTACAACACACTCATACACACATACAGTGCACGTAATTCACATACAATACAACACGCACCTACAATGCACTCGTACAGCACTCATACATACACAACACACAAATCATATACAACATGCACATGCAACACTCATACAACACACAACACTCATACAACACACAACACACGCAACTCACAACATAACACGCACACACAACACTCACACAACATACACACCATACATACAACTCACCACATACACAAACAACACACTTATACAGCTCACGTACAACACATGCAACTCACGTTTAACACAACATGCACGTAAAACACACACAACACACGCAACTCAATGCAACATTCACGTACAACATACTCATACAACACAACACTCATACAACATACACACAATACATGCAACTCACAACACAACATACACATACAACACATGCAACTCACGCACAACACAACATGCATGTACAACACACTCATGCAACATATAACACATACAACATACACACAACACATGCAACTCAACACAAATACATGTAGAATGCACTCACAACACACAACACTCATACAACACACAACACATGCAACTCACAAACACACGTACGACACACTCATACAACACACAACACTCATACAATCAATGCAGCTGAACACAATATACACACACAACACACACATAACCCATGCAACTCATATACAACACAACACACTCATACAACACATTCATACAACACACACTGTACAGATTCTAAGTATGAAATACAAAACAGTACACGCACGGTTTCTAAAGTATGATGAAAGCTTTTTTCAAAAAGGTCGTCCAACATCCAAACTGGTACCATGTCCTCATTTTCAGCTGCTGTTCAAATTCAAGCATTTTTATCATCTGCTCTATGAATTATAATAATACAGCATACACCCATTTTTCATTTTACACCCACTTTGATGTGGGGTGCTCCAAAACAGGGGCCAGGAGCCTCAGAGTCGTCCCTCGGAACAAAACACAACCCACACTCAGAGGCCAGGAAGGGAACTCGGGGGGCGACACACACTCTCTCATCTGCAGAGCTCTGCTTCAGTTACTTCACACGGACCTGGGGCTGGAACGGGGTTGGTGAGGTACAGACATGGCAAACCGAGACGAAAATGGCAGGTGGAGAAAGATCGGCCAAAATCCAAGGAAAAATGCTGAACATTTTCCACAAGTAGTTCACACAACAGATGATACGCGGGCTACTGAAAGTTTATTGAGAGGGGTCTTGCTCCAAAGAAAAAGTTCTCTCCCAAGGTTATCGAAGATTCACAGCAGACACCTGCCCCCAACACACCATCTGCTGAGGGCCTATGCGTCAAAAAGAAGATAAGACAGAAATAACAGTGCAGGGGGAGGAGAGCGGGAGGGGACCGAGAACTCGGAACCAAGTGAAGTGATGAGAGGACACTGAATGCCTGACTCCAGGGTTGTCAAATCAGAAAACAAGTCTGTTTAAGTCCGTAGTAACAGTGTGAGTGCTTTCACTGAACCTGCACTCAACACTGGAGAACCTCCCTGTGTTATGAAGACGATCTGAAAAATAACATGAATTCACAATGGAGAGTGATGATTCAGCCACAGAAAACAAAACTGATAGAATCCACTGCAAGTCACACTGTGTCTTTCTTTAAGGTTGGTTTATGGTGCAGAAAAGAGGCAGCTTGAGATCTAAAATACTTAAACTGGCAGACACCTTGTTTCCCTGAATTCTCACAACCGTGGCACCAGCTAGGGTAAGACAGAGTGGCTTTCAGAGCTTCCAGAGCAGCAGAACAGATCAATCATAAATATGCAAAAGTCACCTGAAGACAGAATTAATATTCCACGTTTTCGCTTAAACTAGTCATATGATTTCCAATAAGTGGGAAACATTCACACCAATTTTTATAAAGAAGTTCAATGTGAACACATAGTACAGAACACTATCTTCGTTTCGGAATTTATTGATTTAATATGACAATTTCAATTGTCTTTAGGGATTCCTGATATTGGATGCTCATCTTTATTAATAATGAGCTACCCATTTTCTGACTGAGGAAAGGGAAAGTTGTCACTGCCTAACAGCAATACTCAAAACAGCCTCTATGAAAGGAAAAGGTGTATCTGTGTGCACACACATGCATACACATACCTAAACATGCACACAAGCGTGTGCATATGTGCACACACAAATACACGTGTATGCAAGTGCACACGTGCATGCACATGTACACATGTGTGCATACATACATATGCATGCACACATATGCACATACATGCACACACGCATATACGCACATACACAAACACATATACACACGTACGCATGCACACATACATGCATATACACCTGCACATGGACACGCGTACACACTCATACACACATGCACACACATGCATGTGTACATGCATACGTAGGTATCATCTCAGGTATGTGGATTCAAAATTCTGATGCAAACAAGAATAATCACAAAACAAGGTAGGGTGTCAACAAGTGAGAAGTGAGATGGAAGTTCTGGAATGTTCCAGAGACGATATGGGGAAGGTCCACACAGCACATAAACATCTTACCCATTTTAAACGTGACCATTCCTGCCAACATCGGCCTGGATTAAGATGATTTCATTGACATAAGGAACAGAAAATATAATACTTGTTCTAATGAGATTCTCTAACCATTAGATTATTTTCACAATCATAAGTAATCACTAAATAACTTTCTCTGAAGGGTCTAAAAATAAAAATAAGATAACAAAAGAAAGTCACAGTCCTGACAGGTTTATCATGCAAATCACAGCTGTGAAAATAAAGCACGTTTTTGAGGCTATGCCCTCCTCAAATATCCTTCATGGAATTTTGTACCAGTAATGGCTGGTAATTCATTGTTATACCAGGTGGAAAGTATATCATTTGGGGTACATGAAGTAAACATGTAAAGAGAAATGACCACACACCCGAAACCAGGTCTCATTTCACAACTGTTTCCTACGTTAGATTTGCTTAATTTACTTCATGAGGTGCCTCGAGGAGAGAAAGCAGAGCTGGGATCTGCCCCGAGGCTGCTTCGGGAAGGGCTGGATGGGCACCAAGCCCCTCAGATGAGCTGCGTGGCTATGACCCCATCACTACGGCTCCCCAAGCGTGTGTCCCGGTGTGTCATGCAAACCCCTGCCACACAGATGACACACGCCACATGCCTGACACAGGCTCAGCACACAGGGAGCGATCAGTAAGTGGTGACTAGAGAGAAGTGACGGCCTTCAGCGTGGACGGAGAAAACGGGTCACAGGCTCACAGAGGAAACGTCACAGATCCACAGACGGAGAAAACACCACAGACGCACGGACGAAGGAAACAGACCAAAGACGCACGGAGGGAAGAAAAGCACCACAGACGCACGGAGGGAGGAAAAGCACCACAGACGCACACATGGAGAAAACGCCACAGACGCACGGACGAAGGAAACGCCACTGACGCGCAGACGGAAGAAAGGCCACAGACGCATGGATGGAGGAAACGCGACAGAGGCACGCTTGGAGAAAACAGGCCAGAGACCCACGAATGGAGGAAACGCGCCACTGAGGCACGCACGGAGAAAATACGCCACAGACGCACGACGGGAGGAAATGCCACAGACGCACGAACGGAGGAAACAAGGCAGAGACGAGCACACACCAGTGTGGAACATGGGACAGGAACGTCCCGGCCATGCACTGTCCACTCCCACTAGGGACTTCCCACCCCAGAGCACTCAGGATGGCTGTGGAGCTCCTTCCATCCACCCCAGAGGTGAAGCTGGGGAGCCAGAGATGAGCAGGTTCATGCCCATCAAATGCGGCTGCAATCCCTGTAGTAACTGGAGGTCACCATTAAACAGAAGGGCACCTCACTTGGAATAAAAGCACTGTGCATAAAAGAACTCAAGATTGGCCGGAGACTGCTTAGAAACCATCACAATCATTCTTGTTGGTGACAGTGAAGCTTCAAGAGTGGTCATTTTTCCTGCAGAAACGCCACAGAGGTGATTCCTGGAACTCATTTCGAATATTTCTTTCCCAGAAACCACACAACCAAGAGTTTAATAATACCGTCTCTTGACCAGAAAGATTCAGATTTCTGATGAAACTAAACCCTGGCCAGCCTCCTGATTCTAGAAGACGCTGTACAGAAAAACTAACTCAAAGGGGTTGCATTTCTTTTGTCATCCATGACACATAAAAAAAATTTTTAATATACAAAAAATGTAGGAATTGTACAGTGACTACCCATGTATCTACCCCCTGGATCACAGACTAGATGTTAAATGTAAAGTTCTAAAGGTTCCCAGCTAAGGAAATGTGCAGTGTAAACCTCTACCTGGTTAGAACCAAGGGGAATGGAATGAGCTTTCCCCGGCCTTGCTGCTCAGCTGGGAGGGGCTGCCACAGCTCAGCCACCCCACCCCAGAGCACCCAGGATGGCTCATGGCACCCACATGTTCTCACGCATAGGTGGGAACTGAACAATGAGATCACTTGGACTCAGGAAGGGGACTATCACACACCGGGGCCTATCATGGGGAGAGGGGAGGGGGAGGGATTGCATTGGGAGTTATACCTGATGTAAATGACGAGTTGATGGGTGCTGCCGAGTTGATGGATGCAGCACACCAACATGGCACACAAGTATACATATGTAACAAACCTGCACGTTATGCACATGTACCCTAGAACTTAAAGTATAATAATAATAATAATAAATTAAAAAAACACATGGACATGTATGTTTATTGTGGCACTATTCACAATAGCAAAGACTTGGAATCAACCCAAATGTCCATCAGTGACAGACTGGATTAAGAAAACATGGCACATATACACCATGGAACACTATGGAGTCATAAAAAAGAATGAGTTCATGTCCTTTCCAAGGACATGGATGAAGCTGGAAACCATCATTCTGAGCAAACTATTGCAAGAGCAGAAAACCAAACACCGCATATTCTCACTTACAGGTGGGAATTGAACAATGAGAACACCTGGACACAGATTGGGGAACATCAAGCTTGGCAAAATACACTTTCTAAAAAATCTAAGAGCTGTCTCAGATTTTCAGGGTTCACAAATATAATGTAGGATGTCAATGTTTATATTTTTTTTGTTTTTATTCTTTTTTTAATCTTTTTTTCAATGTTTATAAAACAGACATTATTCTACCTACTATTACAAATATGCTGCCAATTAACCTTAGACTTTCTCAACAAAATAAATGTTGATGAGGTACAAATAATATATTTAAACTTAAATAATGTTGCAAGTTTTAATATGGCTACTTTTCAATTTTTCAATACTATGTTTTACTACTTTAACACTGTAAGAAAAATTAGTAATTAAAACATGAATAAAAGTGTTTACAGCGGGGTGTACCTGTTTTCTCCAGCCTCTGCCCACCCCCAGCTTTCATCCCAACTGTCCTGATGGTGGCTCTAAGCATTGCTCCTTTCTCTGTACCAAGATCTCTCCCCAGAAACAAACCCAAATCTTACCATATGTTATGGCACGCTGTGATGATGAACAGCGACGAGCAGCCAAAGCCTCAAGGCAGGGAGGCTTTTGTAAAACAAGACTTATAGAATATAACATGTGAAAGTAAAGCCCAGAGCCGAGCTCCCTCCTCAGCACACGGGGAGCAGACAGGAAGCTTTTGCCTCACCTTCCTCAATGGCCTGCAGCCACATCTCCCTAGGTCAGTCTTAAGGACAACGAAACTCTAGTCTTCAAGGTGGACACGCTACTAGGTGCTCCAAAGCCATGGTGACCCACTCTCGGGTGGGTCCCGAGGAGAACAAAGCTCTGGTTCTAATCCTAACCCTAACCCTGTCCCAAGACTTTGACCCTAAACCTAAACCCTGATCCCTACCCTGGTCCCTAATTCTGATCCTTACTTTGACCTTGACACTGACCATGACCCCACCTCAAACCATACTTCTGGCCCTGACTCAGCATAATCCCTGTTGTTTTGTTTACGATCTATCTCCAGTCTTACCCTCTAGTGGTAAATAGCTGTACCCAAATGCACTTTTAAATTATTTAACTTCTTTTCCTTGAATTCTCTAAGGACATCCTAAAGGAAATGTCATTATGTATTTTGTAGTCCCTCTGAGTGGCATGGCTTCAGGTAAGTTCTAATACTTTGCAAGACGCAAAAGGTTTGGAGAGTGACAGCACTGGGTTGTTTGGGATGCATGTTGGCATTCATGATAGTCATTGGTGCTGTTCTCCAAATATTTTCAGTTCACTTTTTATGAATGCATTCTGACTGTTCCATCCCACCTACTTAAATTTTCACAGGACCACATGACTGTTTTTTTCTTTGCCAATGGAGGTGAGAAGAAAATAAAATGTGACTTTTTCAGGAGAAATTTCCAAGAAACAGAGTTCTATTCCACACGCTTTTTTCTCTTTTCTATAGCAATGGGGATCTTATTGATGGTCCCTCCTTCCATTTGGATTCCTGTGTTAGGATGATACAACACAGAGCTACCTCTCACCTGACCCATGATGAGATGTATATAAATGAGGAAGAAAATTTTTGAGCCACTGAAATTTGGAGGTTGTCTGTCACCACAGTTTAACCTAGCTCCCATTGACTGATGCAGGGCTGAAGAATGAGTCCAAACTGGATCTGGACAAGACATGTGAAGAGCACTCCAGGTTGAGTAAAATTCAAGTGTTGTCTCAAGATAACAGTGGGCACGATATGTTATTGGGTGGGTGTGGGATAAATAACGTATGTCAGGTGAGAATAATGAGAAACTCAACTTTAAAAGACGGTGCTGATTTGGACTGTGGAGAGATTCAAATGCCCTGCTTAGCATTTGAGATTGTGATGGTTGAACAAACTAATTAAAAGCCCTAAAGGAAGACTTGGGATAAATATCTGAGGGTGTCTAATATCCCAATTTTTCATCCTAAAATCGGCAATCCTTGACCCCATTCTAGTGAGACTTCCAAAAGAAAAAAGACCTACATTTCTTCAACAACCCACATTGAGAGACTTTCCTGCACTTTTGACCTGTGGCTAACACTCCTCACCTTTCATTCTGTCATCAGCACTTTGGCGAAACACCTTTCACTCTCTATGATTTACAGGTTATTAAGTGGCCCTTATCATTCCCTTCAGAGGTGGAAAAGACTAATGATGATGGTGTCGGAGCTCACAGCAGCAAGCAGGCATGTGTGCTCAGCAGTCACGTGGCTCATCTGCTAGGAGCTTACTAAATACGATATTCTACAATGTTGCTTAACACAAGGGGAGACGCTCCTGACTCAGAGGGTTTAATTGCTCGCCTACTTCTTTTTCTGCCCTCTTGGGCTCCTAAAATGAAAACAACCCTGGGGTGATAAAATGAGTCAAAGGGGTGCCAGCCGTATCACAGCAAAATAGATTCCTAAAAAATCCCTGGCCTAAGATGACAGCCTTGGCTGGATAAGTTTGAATGTGCTGATAGTGGACATGGGAGAGTGAAGGTGGTTGAAATGTTCATATGAAAGAATTTCCACCCAGATTGCAAGAAAAGAGAGAGGAATGGAGATGGCAGCATGAGTCCCTACAATAAAAGCAGATGTTTTGAGATGACTTATATCTGTTCTGACAAAAATTAAAGACAGAAACCAAAGTTTAGCCTGAGGCTAAAATTAATTGGGCAATAAGCCAGAGGTACATATGACATAGACGGATTTAAACATTTCTCCCTTATATTAATACAAATACTAAACTTACAAATAAATTGATTCCAAATAAAACAAATATTCAAAAAATTTGATGAATAAACACTGGGGTCTACAGTAGTATTTGAAGGAGATCTCACAAACAGGTTTGGATTTTGAAGGTTAGAACTGATGGTCTAGAGAATTCATTTCATTCCAGAGAGAGAAAGGAGGACTTTCTTGGGTTCCTTCAGGAATTAGTCTGGCTTTGCCTCATCTTTGTTTGAACTATGGATACGGCAGAAAAAAACATGATGATTTCACTGATTTAGGTGCAAAAGGTCACTGGTTCTCTAAGAAGCCTGGGATTTTTCTGCTGGAAAAATAAGTTTGTTGAGAAAAAATGAGTTGAGGAGGCTGTTACTGAAGTGAAGCAGAATTGTTTTTACATAATCTGCTCATTATCCACTCTGCAGTGTGGATAAAAATTATTCAAGCAAAAAGTCCTCTTACTGTTCCTGGAAAGCAGTGGATAGAGAACAGATTAGTTTTTTTCCCTCAGAACACACCCACTAGAAACATTCTACCTCAGATGAGATATTGCCTAATTATTTTCAAAAGACAGTGAAAAATGATGGATGTAAATGTTTGCTACAAAATGAATATATGATAGAAACAGAAGCATCTGGGTCACAGTTATATTAGAGCTACCTGTGTTCCCCTGTCACTGAGATTAAAAAAAAAAAAGGCCAATACAATCATTCACAGCATGGGAGAGGGGAAGGTGAAAGATGGAAAGGCCGGTCATAAAAAGATCAGAATTTCAGTCCATAAGGAAGTGGCTTTGTGCATTGTCTGTTGCTGTGTGCAAGGTGAAGGCTGGGGCAAGAAAACATGCAGTAACAAGGGCTCCTTTGTCCATCTCACCTCTCTAGACACCAGGTTGCAGACACGTTGCATTTTAATTGAAAGATTGATATAATTTTTTTAAAAGAACACTTGCAATGTTTGAAGTGACAAAGGCTTCTGTGACAAAAAAGCAGGGAAAGGGATTTTTTTTTTAAAAGCAAACAACAACAACAAAAACACCACAAAAAAGCAAGCAACAAACAAACAAAAAACAGAGGAGGAAGTCGGCTGTGACTACTTCCAGGAAAGGACTCAAAGAGGCAATTGGAAATTGTATTCGCTTTGCAACTGTGGATTTTTCAGCCTGCTTCCTTTCTAAAGTATATTACTTTCTTTTTGGTTCATGAAGTTATCCCTTTCTGTTTTCTGAAACAGCTACGTATTTTCTTTATCTGTCATCTATCTACCTGCCTATTATCTATCTATTTACTATCTATCTTTTCTACTTTTCACTATCAAGGGCTTGGGTCAAGCAGGATAGAACTGCAGTGTATGTTCACTCTACCATTTAAAACAAGAGCTCTCATAGGCATTCTCCATCATATCACAAACCTGAGCTTTCTAAAACAGGGTGTGGCAAACTACCATGCATGGCCCATGTCTGACGCAGTCTGTATTTGTAAGTAAAGTTGTACTGGGACACAGCCACATACATGTGTTATATGACGTCTCTGGCTGTTTTCATGGTACAATGGAGGAGCTAAATCATTCACAGAGAGACCATATGGCTTGGAAAACTTAAAATGTTTAACATTTAGCCCTTTGCAGAAAATATTTTCTGACTCTTGTTTTAAAAGATCTTTGTTTAGAATGCTACCTATTGCCTTCCGGATAGAATCACAACTCTTTACCACAATAGACACAGCTTGAACCCTGCTTCTATATCCAGCCTCATCTATTATTTCCGCTTCTCCTTATTTTCCTCGTGGCCATGCTGATGGATTGTCAGCTTCCCAGATGTGCGAGAATCTCTCGTCTCTTCCTGACATTCTCATGCTCTCCTTCTGCCTCTAGAGAACTTCCTGTCCCATCTCTCATGACAAATCCCTTCTTCAGCCCCTTTGCTCCTTCCTTAAGGATACCCGTTTGGCTCTATTTTGGGTGACATGCTCCTTCTGCATCTCCCAGAGCCATCCTGTGTCTGTCAGCTACTGCATTTCTTTGCATCTCTGCAAAAGATTGGACATCCCTGATTTAAATAAAACATTCAAGACCATGTTCTTACAATGCACCATGTACCTGAACAGATTATTCGTGTCTTCTCTGGCCAGGTGTAAATACCTGGCTCCTGTGTCATCGTGGCTGAGCTTCACTGCCGTCAGGAGCAGCTCGGGAACAGATGTCACCTGAGTTAACCAGAAAAACACAACCAGTTAAACTTAGACAAAATGGCCTTTGAAATGGTGATCTTCGACACACTGAGAAAACTGGCTTTTCTGCCTGAAATTAGGTGATGCCAGGAAGGCAGTATTTCAGAGCTGGAGAGAACAGAACTATCCTGTCCAAGTCCCTTATCCTACAAACAAGGAAAGTAAGACTTAAAAAAGGCAGATGAGAATGTGTGTGTATATATATATTTTGAGTGCTTATTACTGGCTAGGTGTTTTCTATTTTTTAAATTTTTTATTATTTTTTGGCTAGGTATTTTCTAATCATGTCACATATACTCTGTGAGGGAGGTATTCTCATCCTCATTTACAGATGAAAAACCTGAGGCTCAGGGTGATGACATAAGCTGCCCAAATCACAGAGCCAGGATTCACCCTGGTGTCTGCCCTTCCCACGGTACTGTGCTGCACCTAAGTAACACAGCACCCTTTGCAACGTCTGCTGAGTGCCTCCTGCTTTTGTGTACTGCACCTCAGTAACACAGCACCCCTTCCAACATCGACCGTGTGTCTCCTGTTTCTGTGCATATAATCTCCTGTTGTACGCAGAACGGGCCTGCAGGGAGGGGAAATGCTGGAGTGGGCTAGCTGGCGACAGCGGGGAGAGGCTCCAGGATCAGTCTTTGCTTCTCCTAGTGTGGGATGGATCCTCGATGGTAGCTGGAAGCACAAAGCTGGGGCTTCCAGAACAGCTGGAGGGGCTGGGAGGATAGAAATGCCCCCCCAAAAGATGAAAGACTCCCCACTCCTGAGCGGGGTGAAAGGTCTTCTCCTACTCTAGGTAAGCCTCCTGGTAAGTGTCCATACTTCTCGGCATGAAAGAAACTGTCTTGTCTTCCAGTCATGCCAGCCGGCCCTCTCCCTCAATCACATACCACGTCCCTGTGATCACCACACCACTTGCCACCCCCTCCGTCCAGGTGCCATGAGTCACCTGACCAAGTACACACAGCAAGTCGCTGGCAGAGGTGAGACCTCGGGTCTCCTCAGCCCAATCTAGGGAGCCTGCCATCCAACAGTCATGCGTAAGTGGCCCACTACGACCTGCATCATCTACCGCTGTTAAATTACTTGTTTCCAAGCTTACCGTGCTTTGTAACAGACGATCAATGCATTTAAAATCAGCAGATACAGTGAGATGTCTGCTTTCTAATAATACATAGCTTTAATAATAATAGCGTTCATGGTAGCTATTTCTCAAACCGGAAACATGACTTATCATAAGTTTCTATGGCTGGATACAGTGGCTCACACCTTTAATCCCAGCACTTTGGAAGGCCAAGGTGATATGGTTTGGCTGCGTCCCCACCCAAATCTCATCTTGAATTGTAGTTCCCATAATCCTCACACGTTGTGGGAGGGACCTGGTAGGAGTAATTGATCATGAGGGGGGTTCCCCCATGTTATTCTCGTGACAGTGAGTACGTTCTCACGAGATCTGACGGTTTTATAAGGGGCTGCCCCCTTCACTTGTCATTCTCTTCCTTGCTACCCTGTGAAGAGGTGCCTTCCACCACGATTGTAAGTTTCCTGAGGCCTCCCCAGCCATGCAGAACTGTGAGTCAATGAAACCTCTTTACTTTTTAGCTCATTCTTTATAAATTACCCAGTCTTGGGTATTTCTTCACAGCAGTGTGAGATTAGACTAATACACAAGACAAGAGGTTGCTTGAACCCAGGAGTTTGAGACCAGCCTAGACAACAAAGCAAGTTTCCACCTACACACACACACACACACACAATGAGCCAGGCGTGGGGGCACCTTGTCCCAGTTATTTGGGGGACTGAGGTGACAGGATCGCTTGAGCCCAGGAGTTTGAGGTTGCAGTGAGCCAAGATCATGACACTGCACTCCTGTCTGGGCGACAGGGTGAGTCCCAATCTGAAAAAAGTCCATTTCTATAAAATGTGAAAAATAAAGGAGAAGAATCTAGCACTCTGGGTGAGGCCTTTAGTAATAGTCACCAGTACTAGAAACCCAGGTGTCTTTACCCGGCCTTTGCAGGATTTCACAAATGCTCTGAGGCTGTTGTCAGGACTCCCATGCCTGGACCTTGCCTGGGACCCCCTAGTCACTGCCCTGGCTCCCTTGCTGGAGCCCTGCCCAGAGGCAGCTGCTTTCTCACACCACCCTCTCCAGGAGCTCTTCCCTCTCCCCCCAGCAGTAGCAGCTCCCACCCTTGTCCTTGGCCCTCCGCATGGCGTCCACCATGTGCCTCCAGTCACAGCCACATCAGTCTTTCTAGACGGTAAGTTGTGTCTTTTAAATGTGCTATAACATCAAGCATAGCACAGAGCCAACAGCTGGCCAAATATGTGAAGTGTTGTCATTTTTAGTTACTATGCTTAAAAAAAAAAAAAAAAAAAAAAGGAACAAATGAATCCATTTTAATAGAAACCCAAGTAAGTATAAGTCCACAATTTCTTCTTTATAATTTTGAAACCCAAAAGGCTCAGAAAACTGAAAGATTCTGCAGAAGTTTAGAGCAAACTGTTTGATGGCAAAACCTGACTGAACAGATCAGGGCACTGAGTCTTCGTGCTCACACTCAGCGAATCGTCCGATTTGGCTGCGGAAACCCTAGCGTGTCTGAGGACAGAGACCCAGCTGGAAGTGTTACTCTCTCAAATCTGACAAGAATCAGGCTTTGCGACATTCCAGGAAGGGACCGGGGGTCATTTCTCTCACAAGCTCTGTTCAGCCGAGTAGCCATCATGCAACAGGCGCTGGGCCAGGGCCTTGGGACACGAGGACAAGGCTAGTCTCCACCCTGAAGGGCCCGTATAGATGCCAGAAGCCACACCTGCAATGTATGTGGGTTTATAAGGCGGTGCCGGGAAGGACCCACACCTGGTTTACGGTGACTCCGTGGATCTTGTCTCCTAGTTGATACTGCAGAGCCCGCTCACAAGCCCGGTTACGGCTCCATCGCCACGCTCTGTGGTGTGCATGTCTAGATTAAAGTCATCTAAGTTAGATGAGCTGCAGGAAAATTATCTGGTTAACATTATTCAGCCACAGAGTGAAAATGCTCTCATGTGATCAAGATGATTAATTAGAAAAAAATTAAATACTGCATCTTCCAAAATCTTGCACATTCCAGAAAACTAATTTCTGGTAAGGTCCTTCCCATTTTAATGACCTTTTATCTTAACTAAAGCTTCAGTGTTGGAAACCTTTTCTTTATACATGTTCAAAAATAACTATAATACAATTATGGTTTAAATTCCCCTTAAGAAACTCTTAAACAAAAGGGCTTCTTTTCCTCACAGAATCCTCACAAGCCTTCAAAATATTGGAAGAAATTCACACTATAGTTAAATCCCATTACATGCCTACCGAATTGGTGAAAACTTAAAAAGCCTAATATTACCAGGAGCTCTCATACACTGCTACAGGGAGTACAAAGTGGAACAACTTTGGAAAACACTTGGCATTCTTTAGAAAGCTGAAGAGGCAGGGCATGGTGGCTCACACCTGTAATCCCAGCACTTTGGGAAGCCGAGGTGGGTGGATCACCTGAGGTCAAGAGTTCGAGACCAGCCTGGCCAATATGGTGAAACCCAGTCTCTACTAAAAATACAAAAATTAGCCAAGCGTGGTGGCGGGTGCCTATAGTCCCAGATACTTGGGAGGCTGAGGCAGGAGAATCGTTGAACCTGGGAAGCGGAGGTTTCAGTGGGCCAAGATCACGCCACTACACTCCAGCCTGGGCGTCAAAAAAAAAAAAAAATCTGAATACTGGAAATCCGTTCACCTCTTGGTCTATATCCTCCACACCTTACACTGCTGCCCCAGCACTCACGGACAAGATTGTCAGCACGAACTCTGACAGTCCCAAACTCAACTCACCTGGAGGTGTAACAGCGACTGGATAAACTGCAGACTAATCATTCAATAAAAAAAAAAAAAAACTTACCAATAAAAGGGCCTACAACTGCATGTGACAAAGATGCGGGTCACATAATGTTAAACAAAAGATACACACGATACAGTATTATTCTAAACAGGTTTTATTCAAACAGGTAACAAGATACTGTCAGAATGCGGAGATGGTAAAATATTTTTAAGAAGCAAGGACATTTCTCCATGTCATGATAGTGATAATCTAAGAGGGAGAGAGAGGGTTATGAGCAGTTAGGGGAAATCTTCAGCTTGGTCATGGGGACACTTTTTTTTTTTCTTTTTTTGGAGACAAGAGTCTCGCTCTGTTGCCCAGGCTAGAGTGCAGTGGTGCAGTCTCTGCTCACTGCAACCTCCACCTCCTGGGTTCAAGCAATTCTCCTGCCTCAGCCTCCTGAGTGGCTGTGATGACAAGTGCTGACCACCACGCCCAGCTAATTTTTGTATTTTTAGTAGGGACGCGGTTTACACCATGTTGACCAGGCTGGTCTTAAACTCCTGACCTCAAGTGGTCCGCCCGCCTTGGCCTCTCAACATGCTGCAGTTACCGGTGTGAGCCACCGCACCCAACCTAATTATTCTCACCTGGATGAGATGGCTTACACCTGTAAGCCCAGCAGTGTGAGAGGCTGAGGAGGGGGATCACTTGAGCCCAGGAGTTCAAAACCAGCCTGGGCAACAGAGCAAGATCCCGTCTCTTAAAAAAAAAAACAAAACTATTTTTCTCTCAAATTGTACTATATGTCTTACGGGCTTTTCTACATTAATATATCCCACCGAAATATTTTAAAGATATATACGGGGGAAAAAAACACCTATTCAGTCACTGTCAACATTATGAAGATATGTTATAGTCAACATTTGCTTACCGATTTAGCAAATTTCAGAATTATGGGACAGAGAAGCATTTTAAGAAGTTACTTATCAGCAAGGACATGATAGGAAACCCCTGAGCGGTAAGGCCAGGGTCTCCCCCGAACTTTCCAGTAACCTGCTGCCAAACTCACGCCACGGACGCCCCGTGTCTCCCCATGGCCTGGGCCGGCAGCGCTGAACTGTTACATTAAATACGGGCAGGTGGATTACCATGAACACTAAACCGCTTCGTCATTTTTTCCCCATAAATTGAGTCATTAAAAAACCAAAACAGTTAAATTCCGGGAGGCTTCAGTTCTCTGAACACAGCCGGACTTTAAGAGCGGGCTGTGGGCGCCTCGGGTCTCTTAAGGACTCGGCCTCCAACAACAATGAACTAGGAGCAAAGCCATCAGCGAGAACCACAACTGCCGGCCCCATTTACTACCCCCATTAAAGCCCACGCCAATGGAGGGCTCCGCCGGGAGCGCCACGGGCAGGCCCGGCCCCCAGCCCCGGGAGGCGCAGGAGCTCCGGGGTCCTCCGGCCTCAGAGCCTCGGATGCGGGAGCCCAAGGAAGGCCCTGGCAGGGGCTCGGGGTGCGGGGCGCCCACAGTGCGGGGAGCTGCCAGGCCTGGGCGCAGGGACGCGGACCCCTAGGTCTCCGGCCCGCCCTGGACCTTCCTCTCCCGGGAGCCAGCACGCTAAAGCACATCTAGCCGCCGACCGCAGCGTGTCAGCCGCCACTCAGCAGCCTCAGCTCACACAGGCCAGCCGCGCGCCACAGTGCCACATGGCATATGATCAGCGCGGGGCTAGCTAGGGACACCACTTAAGCCGACTTAGGGCGCGGGGCGGGACTTGCAGTGACGGCCACCACTCCTATTGGTCAGCGCGAACGGCAACGACCTCTGCGATAGGCTGTAGATGAAAAGGGCGGGCCTCCACTGCTCTGTGACGGGCGGGAGGGCGGTGCAGAAGGAGATGGGCGGGAGGGGTGGGGCCGACATGCAGAAGGAGGCGGGCAAGGTGAGAAGCGTACTCACGGGTAAAAGGGGCGCGGCCGGCTTGCCGAAAGGGGCGAGGTGTGGCCAGCAGCAGGATGTGGACAGTTGATAGGAGGGGGAAGTGGGCAGGGGAGAAGTGGGGCGTGGCGAGAGGCGTGTCTATGCAGATGACGTGGGGCCTGGTGAAGGGCGGGGCTGCGCAGGGGAAAAGAGGGACTCCTGGAAGGGCCTGCTATGTTGCGCGGGGCTGTGCAAGTGATGGGAGGAGCTTAGTGAGGGGTGGCTCTTTGCAGGTGAGGAGTGTAGCCTAGTAGGCGGGGATGCAGGTGAGCTGGGTCTTGGGGATGGGGCTTGCAGGCGATGGGGTGGAGCCAGTGGGGCGGGGCTGCAGGCAAGTTGCGCCTTGGGGGCGGGACTTGCATGCGAGAGGCGGGGCCTTGTGGGGGCAGGGCTGGCAAAAGAGGGTGGGGCTTGGTGATGGACCGGGCTGTTCGAATGAGGATAGTGGCCTTGTCGGGGGCTGCCGGAAGCTGGGCCAGGTGTACCTTGGTAATCCTCTCTGGCCTTGGTCATGTGGCTCAGGCTGTGCCCAGCAGGGAGGCCGGCCCGATCGAGCTGCGATCTCTACCCTGAGAGCTAGGGCTCCTTTCCCCAGCGCGGGTTAAAGCATCGTGTGTGCACCTGTGCAGTGGCTGGTCCCAGTGTGCCCTGGAGGGCAGAAACCCTGGGTCCTGCCGCTGGTCCGGGGCGTCTGCTTCCCCTTTCTGCAGTTCCTGGGAGGGTCTGTGTGTCCAGGGCGCTCTGATCCCTGCCTCAGGACCACGGGTGAGGGGTCAAGATCGCCCGCTTTGGAGCTGGCCCGGATCTTGGTTCTGTGGATCCTCGCTGTGTGGCTCTGGAGCAGTTCTGTCCTCAGGAGAGGGATCCTCACAGCCGCCTCTTGGGGCCCTGAGGAGAATTAATAGGACGACCTCCGGGTAGCTGCTCGTGGCCCTGTGCGGAGCCAGTCCTGTGTCTCCATCAGTTCCTTCCCTCTGTGCTCCCCCACACTGTCATATCGCCAGCCTTTATTTCCTTTTCCTTGGACCCAGGCAGCGAATGCCCCGCTGGCCTTGGCAGCCCCTTCTCTAATCTGGCCTCAAATCACTTCCTGACGGACAGCCCTGATCAGCCATTGGCGTGACCAAAACTCCACAAAATAGAACCCAACTTTCCTATTAAGCTGTGCAGAGCTGTCCCAGCCCCACTTCCCACAGGCTGTCCTCATTCGCCATGGGATCCGTGGTTCTCACCTGGGGCTGGGGGTGCCCCTGGCATCCGGTGGGGAGTGTCAGGGATGTCCCTCCAGGCCCAGTACAGTCCCCCAGCCGGTGGCCAGCAGACAGCAGCACCCAGCCTGATGTCCCTGTGGCTTCCGGTTCCCCGAGGCCAGCTGTGCTTTGCTGCCTCTTCATCCTCTCAGACGGGTGCCCTCTCTCCACCTTCGCTGGTTAGCAGTGTTCCATCCATTAGAGCTCAAAGCACTGCCTCCTGGCAGCGCAGCCCCTTCTCCTGGCCTGCCGTCTGCCTGTGCCCCGCGGTCTGTGCCATGTCTTCGCCGGCCCATCAGAGCGAGGCTCCCAGGGACGGTGGTTCCTGTTTGTGTCTCTGTCCCACCTTCTCCGGACCTGGCACTGTGCCCTTTGTCGAGAGAGGTCTTGGGTTGATTGTCAGCAAAGCAGACAATCTATATGGCTCTAAATGGTTGTGAACATGCTTGATTGGGTTATTTTAAAAATAATTGGATATGTAAACATTTGAGTGTGACACAGGTGGATTTTTGGGCGAATGGTCTTGTTCTTCAGGGAATAACCACAAGCCCATCCACAAGGACCATTTCCAGCTGATTTATGGAACGCCGTTCTACCTGGTTCATTTTGAACGTTATCTCAGCCTGAGAGGTAGCTCAGCATGTGACGAAGATCACTGGTTTGAATCCTAATCTGCTCCTTAAGAGCTGCACCTTCCATGCCTCCGTTTCTTCCTTGGTTAGGTAGGAAAGGTATGAGCTACCTCAGAGTTGTGAGTGAGGCCTGCATCGAGTGACCACATTAAAGTGCCAAGAACTGCACCTGGAGGGTTGATATTTAAAGACCTTTAAACATTCAGATGCTGCATTTTAGTACCCGGGTAAAACAGCAAAGTTATTACAGATGCAGATGCAGACCCTCGGTGAGGTGGGGGAGCTGATGGCAGGAGGTGGATCACTGACCCTGTAACGAGGGCGTGGTCTGTTCGAGGCTGAACAAAGTGTACGTCATTGCGTGTACCACGGAGGTCCCTCTCGTGAAGTCCTGGAAGGGTCCATGTGGCTGAGCCGTGCGGTCTGTCCGTGACGTCCGGCAGGAGCAGAGCTTTCGGGTGCAGCCTTGCTCTTGTGTGCACGGCCCTCAATGGTCTCAAAAGTCTGAGGCTTAAAGCAGGCTTGGGGTTTCCTTACATCTCCTGGACATCTAATTTGCCTGGCAAACATGTTTTTCTTGGGTGTAAAGGTGAAGGAGTGGGTGACTGTGGTGAAAGTGTACTAATTACTGCACTTCTGGGTCAGTGGTGCTTGGTTGAAGACACTGTCTGCCCTGGGTGGACATCTCTGGGGTGGTGAGAACCAGTGGCTGGATGTCATGGGGTTGCCAAGAAGATGCCAGCTTTTTCCTTTTTCCTCAGTAACAACACCCTATTTTGGCCTCCTCTGGTTAGGGGCCGCGCCCTCGAGCTGGGCAGCTCCGAGTCCTCGCACTCAGGGGCTCAGGGCGGGTGCTGGGTGCAGAGAGAAGGAGAAGGGTGGCGGTTTGAGCCCAACTGCGTTGGCTTCATCTTCTGCCTCTTGTCCCTAAATACATTTGCAAAGTTTTCCAGATGAAAACTCAGAAGGGAATTTTAATGACTGGAATCTGTGAATTCCATGGAAGCCAAGTCTGTCCACCTGTTTCACCCAACTCACTTCTCCCCATTGGGGTGGATTTTGGCAGCGTTCATAGGGGCAGGGACGCAAGGGGTGGTGGCCAACCCTCAGCCCTGCGTCCCTCCCCTCCTCCCCTCAGCGCCAGAGCATTTCGGTGTCATCCCCTTCCCTGCAGGCGTCCTCATGAAAACCAAGTGCGGCTGGAGGGAGACGCCTGTGCCCGCTCCTGTGACCTTCCCAGCCAGCCCGGCTGCAGCGGCCTGTCGGCAGGCATCTGTCTGGTGCTGCCTCCATGCCCCTCCCGTCACCTGACGCTCCTGCTCCTGAATCTTCATGCGTGTGCTCCGTGCAGCCACCTCACGGGCTCCCTGGGAACGGAGACAGGGTCTCACGCCGGTCAGAATGCTCTTCTCTGTCCACTGAATAGTCCAACACGGAATCATTCCTCTGTGATTATTGATGCTTTGTTATGTAGAACTGGAATGAAGAAAAAGTGAATTTAGACATTACAGCCATCAGGTTGAAGCTAGGTAATTGCATTAGGGAATTAAATGAGAGCATTTGAGCTTGTCAAGTTCTAATTCCACATCTTCATATCCCCATCACCCCATAGCCAGTGTCTAACACAGCTCTTGGTCTAGGAATTTCTTGATAAATGCTTATTGAATTGAACTGGACTGAGCTTAACATTCCCACCCAGAGTTAGAAGCCAGTCCCTGAGCAAATTGCATTGAGAACGTGAGTTTGACGTTACTGTGGTAAGGGGTATCCTACACGTCATAATTCCTAGTCAGTATCGGGTATTTAGTCAAATAGACTCAAGTATAGAGAGGCATTGGCCCATCTGGCGAAAGGGCAAGGCACGGTGCTTTAGGTCCGGGTCCCCAATATCAACTATGAAAATAAAATGTTGTCAACTCCAATTACAGCCCTGTCCTCAACTGGTCACTGTTTATACTAACAATTATAAACAGCTTGAACTTGCTGTCCTGAGAGGCAACACACCCTCCATTCTCTCTGCAGTGTAGCTGCCTTGGTGGATGGAACATGCCCCTCCTCCCTCCCTCCCCCCTCCCTCCCCCTCCTCCTTCCTGCCCCCTCCTCTCTCCCTCCCTCTCCCCTCCTCTCTCCCTCCCTCCCCTCATTCTTCCTGTCTTCTCTCACCTTTCTCCCCTCACCTTCTCTCCTGGGTGAGGCACAGAAGAGAAGAGACCTCCGGAATCTTCTGCTTCATCCAAGCAGCTTGGGGGCAGCATCAACAACTGCAATTTGGCTGCCCCCGCAGGTGCCTCAGGGCAGCCTTTCTAATGGGAATCCTGGAATCATGTCTTTCCTTAATGTGTCCTAAAGGCTGGAAGACATGAAGTGAAACAATGCTCCATGCTCAGTCCTGTGATTTTGTGTATTTATTGGACTTACTTTGAAATTAAACTAAATGATACCCAAGGTAGAGCATTAAAAAAAAGAAAAAACAGGCTATGGTGTTTGAAAAACAAACAAAACCATTTGGTTTGTTGGTTTGTTCTTAGACCTTCACAGGCTCCTAGGTCACACGTTTCAGTTTCTCAGCGAGTGACATTCTCTCCGGAAGCCGTGTCAGCCTCTTGTTTGACGATGTCAGCCACAGCAGAAAAAAGCACTCCTTAGGCCCCGTGCTCAGCACCTTGGCTTGAGCTCCTGCCATCTTCTGTTCATGCTTATCACAGCTCTGTGCAGTGGGCGTCCTCCTGATCCCTGTGGGAGGATGGAGGATGGAGGTAGAGGGGTGAGTGACGGCAGGACCACATGAGGGGTCTCTCCCGACGTAGGGAGGGGAGCCGGCCCAGGACCTCAGTGCACATCGCGTCCTTCCTCCTCCTCCTCTGCCTCTCTGTGACTGTTTGACTCAGACTGTAGGGACAGATGTGAGTATGTGCAGAGCTTGTGTGCACCCCTGGGGGTGTGTGCTTATATTGGCAGGGAGGGGCGTGAGCATGTACAGAGCGTGTGTGCACACCTTGGGGTGTGTGCTGTTGTTGGCATGGACAGACATGAGAGTGTACAGAGCGTGTGTGCACACCTGGGGATGTGTTCTTATGTTGTTTTGTAAGTGGCAAATAAGTGGCCTGTTGCGTCGGGCGGCCCTGCACCCATGCTGAGTCCGTCAGTGGCCCTCGGGTTGGGGTTTCCATCTCCCCAGACAGCACTCGAGTGTCTTGAGGTTTCAGAATCTTCCTCTCCGGGTACTTGGGCCTCCTCAGGACCAAACATCAGAACCAGCCAACTGCAAACTACAAGAACGTTCAAATGCATCTTCAGTAGAAAAAACAAAAGCAATTGGAATAATTTTCCAACACGATCCCGTGGTTAAGCCTTTAGATACTCCAGCCAACAGATTGAGTCACTTTAAAATTCACACCAATTAAAATGGTTGTGAGAGTTGCAGAGCTTTACCGCTAAACCTTGAAATAATTGAAGCATTCTGCTCCACTTGCTTACAAACTAGGCTTGGGGATACCTTTCAGTCCAAAGTAGCAACCTTCTAAATCCAGCTTAGATGCGAGGCTCCCACTGACACAGGAAGAGACAGTGGCCCTTGATTATTCTCCTGTGTTCAGATACTTTGTCATTTTTTTTTGTATCCTGATCATCACTTCTGCTTTTCCAATTCAAACTAAAGGGAGTTTAGTTCTGTTTTGGAGAAGCTGTGGTTAGTGGTTTCTTTTCATGGCTTGCTTAATCTCTTATGTCTGGCGCTTACATTTACCCAAATAGATTTTTCTTTAGTACAGCGGTGCCATAGCCGAGGGCTTCTCCCTCCATATCTGCTCCCCAGGAGACCCCCTAGGAATGGGCGCTGGAGACCCAGCCCCTCTCCATGTGCCGTTTTATTTGAGTCCAAGGTAGGTTTGGCTCAGAGAAGAAAAGAGGCCTCTGGGTTAGGTGCCTCTGACTGCTTGCTTGTGAAATGTTTAATGATAAGGCGCCTTCCAAACTAATTTTACACATTGATAGTTGTAGCCTGAAGTATCACTGCAGTCATAAGAACAAGAAACACTCCCATAAAGTAGATAGGCAGAAAAAAGCCATAAAAGTTTAGTAAAGCGCAAATAAAATGGTGTTGTAAGAATGTACAGTGGGAAATGCTCTCAGTCCAGCCAGATCGGCTGTGGCGTCCTCCTGTAAATACATTTAGCCACATGTGGCCCTGATCGCAATCACTACTGTGAATTGTACTTCAGAATGTTCTTGGGGGCCGATGCCTGGACTGTGCCAGCAGATGAGTCTGATTTGACGTCACGGTGGTGATGTGCCTAACACGGCCAGCTGAACTGAGGGGTGGCCACCCGTGCACTCGCCACGTGCAGCCGGTATTCTTGTGATGGAGTTGCACGGGGCGTGGCTTGTCCATCTGGGCTACTTAAAGTGCCGGGAACCCAACCGCGGGTGGGTGCCTCCCGATATGGGAGTGGTTTTTGTTTATCCAGTGCCCTCTGGCGCTGCAAACTCTGAGTCCACGGGGAGGCACCGGAGTGCTCTGCTGGGCCATGGAGGTCGCCGAGCAGGTGGTCGCTCATTGCTTGTGGAGTGGTCCATGGCCTGTGAGTTTATTCCCTGGGTCTGTGTGGGTGAGGTTAACCAGCTGGGCACTTACCCCTTACACAGGTGACACTAGTTAAAGTGGAATCTATATTAGTTAACACGGGAGTGTGTGAGGAGCTGGGAGGGTGGGGAGGTTTGGCCCTAGAGCTAGAGTCCGGGCTCCTGACATTCTGCGTCTTCCTGTTGGGGGGCCGTCAGGGCCGCTGTGGGTCCCAAAGACAGTAGGTGCCATATGGGCCAGGGGATGCAGTAAGCCTCTAGAGGCTGTGGGGGGCAAGGAGACAGTTGCTTCCACAGAGCCAGCCCTGCCAACACCTCGATGTTAGCTGGTGGGACCTGTTTTGGACTCCAGCTTCCAGAAATGTGAGAAAATAAGTCAGTGTTTAGGGCGCTAAATTTGGGGTGATTTAGTGGAGAAATAGAAAACTAGCCCACAAAGGTGTACGCATTGAAATGTGCTCTGTCCAGGTGTTCACAGTGGCGTGAACATCAGCGTTCTGGGAACTGTGCAGTTTTACTGAAGGAAGGGGGCTCACCACGCCTTTCCTCATGTAACTGAAGGGTATGTATGCCTGCCACACCGCGCAAGAGACAGGGACTGGAATTCTGACTTTATTTCTTATGGGAACCAAGCCACAGAACACGGTGAGGGCTGAAACGAGCTTCCTACAGCCTGAACTGGGAAGAGGAATCGCAAGTAGCTTGTTTTTTTCTACACAGACCTGTCCTTTCAGGGTTTGTTAAGTTCAGGAAAAAGGGAGAAGCCAGGCACACCTCGGTGAGGGACAGTGTTTCTGGAGGTGGTGGGGCTTCAGCCTTAATGTGGCCGTGTGGGGTTGGGAGGCTCAGAAACTGCCCTCCAAGGGCACTCATCTGTTCCTTATTGCGCTAATACCTCGTTTACAGAAATCCACATAAATTACAGTGCGGGAGGCTTCTGGTCTGGATGGGTTTGTGTGGACCGAGGTCACGGGGTGTTGTCTCAAGTGCTTATCCTGATCTGGCAGAGGCTCTGTTCCCAAATAATTATTCCACAGTTTCAGAACCTATATCTGAGGCATAATCTTTTAACTTTGTTGCATAAAAGCAAACAAAGTATGTCTTTAGGGTCAAAAAATCCATTTAGTAGTCATGGCTGTAAACTCATACATGGGGCTTTGGGATGGAGTGAAAACCACCGTCACCTGGCGTGGACGCTGCGTGGTATTTTTAGGGTGGTGGCCTGCTCGTGCCTTGAGCTCCATCTGCAGTGTGAGCAACAGTTGTGCAGTTGAGAAATGTAGGCAGGTCAGCTTGCTCCTCCAGGGGCCTGCGGGCCTCCGGGTGAGGGGCCTGGGATGAGGCTACATCAGTGGAAAGGAGCTTGGTTGTGTCAGCAGATATGTCTGCCTCTACAGGCCTGAAAGCCACCCAGATCCCAGTTTTCCTTTGGTCATCTAATGCCAGAAAAACTGTTTCTTGGAGATTCTCGTAATTTATATTAATGAACCATTTGACCGTAAATAAAATGTTATAAATGCATGAGGCTTTACAACTTGGCAGATGTGTAACTCACATGTCATTGTATCAAACTGTTGAAGATACTTGTTTCACTTGAAGGGTTTTAGCATTTTATGTGCAAACCAAATGCCAGTAGCATTTTGAAGGAGAATTTTGGAATTTTAAACACAGTGGGATAGTGCTGGGTCTCTGGGATGCTGGTGAGGTGGACGTGACCTCAAGCTCTTGGAGCTTGCAAGCAGGATTCCTAAATTGTCACACCTGCAGTGCTGGAAGTCAAAGCGGATTTCTGTCAATGAGGTATTAGTGCAATAAGGAACAGATGAGTGCCCTTGGAGGGCAGTTTGAGCCTCCCAGACACCCCAGGAGGAAGCGGAGGAGGGGGGCAGTTACCCACCAGAACCTGGACGGTGGACCGTGTTTGCTGGTGGCCCTGCTTGGCAGGCCATTACTTGCAATAAGAAACAGGCTAGTGCCCTTGAGAGCGGTTTCTCGGCCCCCTTCAGAACCGCAAGTGGAAGATGCCCCAAGGTCGGGGGGTGGGAGTTCAGTTATCCACAGGAGCCTGGATGGTGGAGCTGGGTTTGCTGGTGGTCCTGCGTGGCAGGTCATTACGTGCAATAAGGAACAGGTGAATGCCCTTGAGGGCGGTTTCTTTTTTTTTTTTTTTTTTTTTTTGAGGCGGAGTCTCGCTCTGTCGCCCGGACTGGAGTGCAGTGGCCGGATCTCAGCTCACTGCAAGCTCCGCCTCCTGGGTTTACGCCATTCTCCTGCCTCAGCCTCCCGAGTAGCTGGGACTACAGGCGCCCGCCACCTCGCCCGGCTAGTTTTTGTATTTTTAGTAGAGACGGGGTTTCACCGTGTTAGCCAGGATGGTCTCGATCTCCTGACCTCGTGATCCGCCCGTCTCGGCCTCCCAAAGTGCTGGGATTACAGGCTTGAGCCACCGCGCCCGGCCGAGGGCGGTTTCTTGGCCTGCTTCGGAACTGCAAGTGGAAGACGCCCCAAAGTGAGGAGGGGGGCGGTGGTCGGTTATCCCGTGGGGCCGGATTTGCTGGTGGCCGCTGCGTGGCAGGTCACTGCGTGGAGCCATGGGAGGTGAGTGGAGTGGGAATAGAGGATGCACCCTCCACAACTACTGCTGGGAGTTGGCTCTGGTAGCAGAGGGGGCATAGAGGGATTCCCATCAGGGGCAACACTACTGGGGTCCCACGTGTGGTGGACGCCGAGGTGTGGCTATATGTAATCTCAGTGTGCACAGCCGTCCTGGTGAGTGGGTTCAGTTACCTTCCCATCTCACATTTGAGAAATCTCCAGGGTTCACATCCCAGCTAGGTGGGTTGGAACTAATGTCTCAGGCAGGACGTTGGCCCCAGAGCCCAGATCTTACCCCCCTCCTCTTTTGAGTCCCCCAAGCTTGTAGAGAGGGGTGTGTGGTGGTGGGTGGTGGCTGAGAAACCAACACAGTAGAAGGGAAGGAAATAAACCAGGCAGGAGACACAGGCAGTGCTTAGGAGGTCTGCATGGGGTCTGGGTGTGGGGGACACCTCTGGGCCTGTGAACCCCGTTCTGGGCTCCTGGCTTGCCCAACCTTGGCCCTCAGCCACATGCTGCGTGCTTTAGGTGAAATCTCAGTCCCTCGTGTGGTGGGGGCATCTTTTCTCCCTGGCTTTGCCTCTCCTTAAATCACGGAGTCGCAGTGGGGATGGCGGGGTGGTTGGTGGTCCATGGAATTTGCCCTCTACCTCCCCATCCTTGTCCTGTCTGGCCTGTTACCTGAATCTGTGTCTCTTCAGAGCCTGCAAATGAGTGGAGGCCACGGCAGCCTCTTGCTGACCGACCTCGCAAGCTTTTTTATTCATCAGAATCGTGTTAAATGCTGATTCCTAGGCACCCCCATTAGACTCTATGCCTGCCTGGCATGGGTACTTTCGGCAAGGTATAGAGGGTTGCTGGGCTGTTCCAGGAGGTAATTTGCATTTGTAGAATGTCCACTGTGGTCTTTCCAGCACTCTACTTTCCACGCACACATGGCATTAAACCTGGAAGACCTCTGGGTGCTGTGCTGGTGAAGAAGCCCCGGCTGGACGAGAGGCTGCTGGGGCTCGGACTTGATTCCTGGGATGGGGGCTGTGGGCTTATTCTCTTCAGTGGGCCTGCTGATGGGATGCCCTGAGAAGTCCTGCTGTGCACTCAGGGAAAGGTGCAGAGACAGGCTCAGAAAAGACAGACCATGGATTTAAAAATTCCTACTGGAAAATCTTTTATGAGCAAAGTAATTTGCATCTAACTGTAGACAATCATGGCTTGAATAATTGGTTTGTTTACAAAGTTGGTCCTATGAACAGATTAAAGTTTTCATTCATGCCTTATCTATAATGTAAATAGGAGCTATTACTGCAACCTAAATTAGCTTTAAATTTCTTTTTTTTTTTTTTGAGACGGAGTCTCGCTCTGTCGCCCAGTCTGGAGTGCAGTGGCGCAATCTCAGCTCACTGCAAGCTCCGCCTCCCGGGTTTACGCCATTCTCCTGCCTCAGCCTCCCGAGTAGCTGGGACTACAGGCGCCCGCCATCTCGCCCGGCTAGTTTTTTGTATTTTTTAGTAGGGACGGGGTTTCACCGTGTTAGCCAGGATGGTCTCGATCTCCTGACCTCGTGATCCACCCGTCTCGGCCTCCCAAAGTGCTGGGATTACAGGCTTGAGCCACCACGCCCGACCTAAAGAAAGGGATGATCATATGTTTGAACCCGACGTGATTTGAACTAAATTTCATATCAGATTGCAGTCCAGATTACAAATGGCTGCTTGATAATCTAATTGATAAAACAGGAATTTAGTGCTTGGAACCCAGAGTGAAGGGAACAGAACTGCTTTGGCTTCTCAAAAGCGTGTGACTGAGTGGTGACCTGGGGTGAAGAGAAGTGGCTGGAGTCATTACACTTGAGGAGATGATCTGCCCCAGCCTTTCTCAGCTGTCTTCTGGACAAAAAAGGGTGATAAATGGAAAAATTCAGCACTGAGTTCGTCTATGCCCTGAGGTGCTCATATGATCATTAATGGGCTGTATCTGTGAAGCCTCCATACAGGCACAAAGGAATTAAGCTAGAGTAAGGCGGCCGGTGACCTCTGGCATCTGGACCGCGTGTCATTTCCTAAAGCCCTTTTGGGTGAAATGACAGTGGCAATGTCGTTGTTCAGAGGAGTGTAATCTCATGTATGAGATGCAGATTTTAAATGATGCAGATTTTAAACACCAAAGTCAGGAAGCTTGGTGGGAGTGGCTGTCTTCCAAGTGGTTTTCTGTGCTGCCATGGATGAGGTGTGGATGTATCATCTGTTGGTGAGATCCACTGGTGAAGGGGCTAAGCAAACCGTGGAGGTGGGGGGGTGTGAAGCTACATCTCTTCTGGCATCCCAGGTAAATACATTTTGTAAAACTTGTGAATTTGACCCTGACCCTAACCCTGAGTGTTGAAGTCTGGTGCAGTGTCTTGAGCCCTCTTCTGCATTGAGGGTGAGTGACTGTAAATGACCGATTCCTCAGTGGTGAGTGTTCAAATTTAGCTTCCCTGAGGAAGCCAGACCTCAGTCAACCATGTCTCCATTAACACTGCGGCCCCTACGCGGGTGGCTGCAAGTTTCCAGGCCTTCCTTGGGGAAGCAGCCGTGAGGTGCTTGATGATTTGATAACATCAGCCACCTTCTGTCTTCTGTCTAATCACGGTACAAGTGATTTTCCTACAAGGAAATGGATCTGGTTTCTTCCCGATCGTTGGAAGAAGCAGCCCGCCTAGGGACTGCACCGTCGTCTGCACTTTCACAGCGAAGCCTGTGTCTGTCTCAGAGGAGTGTCACGTGTGTCATGGGATTTGCCTCCTTAATTCTTCCTGCTTTTGAGGGCTCGGGTAGCTCTGCCTGTTTCACCTGGGATGAGCAGCGGGTGGTCTCTGGCTGCTGTGGGACCAGGGCTTGTGTTTCACCCGGGACGAGCAGTGGGTGGTCTCTGGCTGCTGTGGGACTAGGGCTTGGGGGTTGTCACCACACCCGGTGGCCTGTCCAGGTGGGCATCATTGTCTTTTGCCTGTTGGCTGAGGCAGCTGTGATGCCATGGGGGTCATGCTTGTGTAAGGGCCAACTCAGTTCTTCCCGTGCACACCTCTCCTGCTGGAGTGCCTTTCCTTATGATGACTTGTTGAATTAGCGTGGAGAATGCAGAGAGGCTCTGGGCCTCTCCTTCCCATTTTTACTCCCTGGAGCTGTGATGCCCAACAAGGGAGCCCATAGCCAGAGGGTCCTTTAAATTTAATTAGAATAAAGATTTGATTACATGGCTAAACACATGAAAAGAACTTCACAGATTAAATTCCAGATTCAACCCTTCAGGCCCAGTGGCCACGTTTTGGGGCTCAGCAGCTGTAGGTGGCTGTTGTCTTTCTGTGTTGGCTGAGCAGATTGAAGCGTTTCCAGTTCAGCAGGAAATTCTCTTGCATGGCTCTGCCTGTGGTGAGGGCAGCCTGGAGAGCCTCATGGGGATCCCTTAGGCCTCTGGCTGCCGCCAGGCTGCGCAGTTCCTGTGCCCTGGGTCCTCTGCAGGCCCAGATGGATCCCACCACAGAGCCAGCACTGCTAGACTTGGGTACTGGGTGCAGACAGCAGGGGGGCACGTCCGGGCCTTGCAGGGGCTGGGGTGACTGGCATCCTTGGCCAGGCTCCTGTCTCCAAGTCTTCAGGGGAAATGCATCCAACATCCACCATCCACACCGTGTACCAGAGGAAAACTGCAGGCTTCTCTGTGGATGGTGAATTGAGATCATGCAGAGTGACTAGGTTTGGGCTCCTGGCCAGCATGGAACCTGATACCTTTAGGTGGAACCTGACATGCCTCCATGTGTACATGGCAAAGAGAATGCAGCATTGTCAACCTAAATCCAGATGTGCTCCCATTGTGAGATGGAATGTTTTGGGAGTTTTGGCCTTTGGTGATTGTGCTGCCGTGGAGGACTTTGAATGCAGGCACTGGTTTGGGATAACCCTGGTTTCCTGGTCCTGGATGTGGGCATCCCTGAATATCCCAGACTGGAGGAAGGCAGGGCAGATGGGAGGGTGAGAAGAGGTCAGGTGTTTCCAGCTTTGGGGACTGATGCCATCAGATGGCCGAGATCAGGATGGTGGTGGCCAGGGACCAAAGCAGGGGTGCGTGGAAATGCCATGTTTCCCGGAGCATGGAGAGGACCTCTTGAACTCTATTCCTGGGCAACAGTTCTTCCATTCTCAGGAATCTGTGCCATTGTAATTGAGTAGCAAATTCTGTAATTGCTCTAATTACTTTTAAGTCCCCATCCCATTTACCATGAATTAACAACAGTGATAACAGTTTGCCTGGTCAAGCCTTACCAAGAAAAACCAGTGGAACTAGTTTTAGTTGCCTCCAGTTCCCTCCAAATCAGATTCCTTAGTGGCTTGTGTCCCCACACTTGCTGCAGTTCCTCCTGGGCCTGGCAGGCACATTCCAGACATTCACATCTCAGCTCAGATGCAGGCGTGCATGTTATTTATAGAAAATCGCACTGCGCTGTGATCGGCTTGAGCTGACGTTCTCTAGGTGGGAGGCGGAGGTTCAAAAGTTCTAATGGGATGAAATTAGAAATACGAATTTTAAAAATTCACATGTTATGAACTCTGTTCAGTGATTTTCCCTGAAATGAGAGACTATTTGCAGATGAGGCAGTCAGCCTGCAGCTCTCCTTAGATCTGTCCTAGACCTGGATGCCGTCCTTTGGCCTCTTCCTGGGTGTGGGGTGCTCTGCTTGAAGCAAAACCAAAGGCAAGAATGTGGTCTGCATCACTACTGCATCCAGCTCAACGCGCACACCCACTGGGAGGCGGGTTTGATCACTTAACATTTTATTTTATTTTATTTTTATTTATTTATTTTTTTTGAGACGGAGTCTCGCTCTGTCGCCCAGGCTGGAGTGCAGTGGCCGGATCTCAGCTCACTGCAAGCTCCGCCTCCCGGGTTTACGCCATTCTCTCGCCTCAGCCTCCCGAGTAGCTGGGACTACAGGCGCCCGCCATCTCGCCCGGCTAATTTTTTGTATATTTTAGTAGAGACGGGGTTTCACCGTGTTAGCCAGGATGGTCTCGATCTCCTGACCTCGTGATCCGCCCGTCTCGGCCTCCCAAAGTGCTGGGATTACAGGCTTGAGCCACCGCGCCCGGCCTGACTTAACATTTTAAATGCATTTAACCTTAAACCAGCAAGTCAGCCAGTGCTTTCTGTAAGCAAGCTGTATGGCTCATGGGAACCTGACACTTGACTTTTCGGAAGAGAGTATTTGCTTCTGTGGAGTGTCAATATTTGTCTCATTTCTTGAGACTCTGCTCAAAGTGATGAACGTGAGTAAATTAGGACCTTTTTTTTTTTTTTGTAAATTGGGCCACAGAGCTCTAGGCACAGTCAGGGAAGTAAACAGCTGTGAAAGATGCCGCCTGATGTGAGCCATGGCCAGGCACTTTGGAACCTGGGATCCCATCTCCAGCCTTTCAAAGGACACAGAGGAATATAAAATGCAGATGGGAGAGTTCATATTTTGGGCATCTCTGTTCTTTTGAAATCAAAGTGCAAAGGAAAAGTTTTGCCTTGAGATCTTAACCCATACTTGTTTTTCTCCTGAGGTTTTAAAATTTTCTTAACTGCTTTTTTCTCCCCTGATCCTTGGGGAACTTCTATCTTCATATCTTCTTAAAAGATATGGTTAAATTCAACACAGAAATTTAAAAACATGCTTTCATATTTTTCTTTAAATTGATGTATCTGACATTGGTGAAGAACTAACCGGGAGTATTGGTTTATTTTTATTTTTTTGATACTGTCTTGCTGTGTTGCCCAGGCTGGAATGCAGTGGCATGATCTTGGCTCACTGCAGCCTCACCTCTTGGTTCATGCCATTCTCCTGCCTCAGCCTCCTGAGTAGCTGGGATTATAAGTGCCTGCCACCATGGCTGGTTCATTTTTGTATTAGTAGAGACGGGGTTTCAACATGTTGGCCAGGCTGGTCTTGAACTCCTGACCTCAGGTGATTCGCTCACCTTGGCCTCCCAAAGTGCTGGGATTACAGGCACGAACCAACACACTCGGCCTGGGATATTCTTGATTATAACTGTAACATATCCCTTTAATAAAAAACAAAACAGAACAACAATAACAAAAAACAGCTGTCTGAGAAGTCTCGAAATTAAAGAGCTCACTTGGACAGGGATTTGGACACCAGTTGAATGGCCCAGCACACCATAGTTACATGGGCCATTCGGCCTGTTAGATCCTTAGGGTATTTGAAGTCATGTGGACATTTGCATTTCTGCCTCTGGATATCATGTTATTATTCGGCTAGTGTTTGAGGGCCAGGCGCAGATCCGGGAAAACGAGCCCCTGCCCTCACGGCACTTCTCTTCCGTGTGTGTGTTAGGAAAATAGAAAGCATAAGATTTTTTTTCAATGAGCTGGAAAGATGGAAAAACAAGGTTAAGATGTTTACTTGTTCAGAAGAAGGGAAGTGCAGGGAACACTCAGCTTTGCTGCTGCTGAAGGAGGCCCCTGGTGGAGGCTGTTTCAGAGGTGGGGTTTCTCTGAGAAAGGTGGTAAGAGGCAAATAGGATGCTCCATCTGGTTTGCCAGAGATGGGGAAAGTTAGTATCCCCAAAACAGCCTCAGCATTCTGGCAAAGCTTTGGAAAACCAGCTAGGGTGGGGGACTTTGTTGGCCGCTGGGTAGAAGGAAAATACTACTGGTACTGAGGACTGTACTTTTCTTCCACTGCTATAAAGAACGATCTGAGGCTGGGTCATAAGGAAAAAAAGGTTTAATTGGCATACAGTTCTGTGGGTTGTACAGGCTTCTACATCTGGGGAAACTTACAATCAGGGTGGAAGGTGAAGGGGAGGCAGGCATGTCTTCACATGGCTGGAAGGGGAGAGAGAGTGAAGGGGAAGGTGCCATGCACCTCCAAACAACCAGATCTCAGGAGAATTATCATGAGGACAGCACTTGGGGGATTGTGCTAAACCATTAGAAACCACCCCCATGAGTCAATCACCTCCCACCAGGGCCCACCTCCAACACAGGGTTATAGTTCAGCATGAGATTTGGGTGGGGACACACAGCCACACCATGTCAGGCTTCCCATTCTCCTGCACGTGCTTCGCAAATGGTTCTGTCATTGGTTTTTGTTTCTGTTGATACATAATATATGTACATATATTCAGAGTGCATGTGATACCTTGATTCATCCCTATATTGATGGAATCTGGGTACTTGAGATGTCTTTCACTTTAAATAGTTTCTTTTCCTTATGCTGGTTATGTTAAGTTATTCTCTCCTAGCTGTTTTGAAATACACAGTAGATGACCCACTGCCATCCCCCTGCTGATTTATCAATAGTAGGTCTTGTGTCCCCATTAGGCTGTGTGTTTGTGCCTGTTACCAGTCTCTGCCCATCCTGCTTCTGAGTGGGCTCTGCTGGGCTCTGTTGACCACTTACTCTTGGCCTCCATGAGATCTGCTCTCAGCTCCTGCTTATGAGTGAGAACATGCGCCATTTCCTTGGTTGGCTAGTTTGCTTAACGTAATGTCCTCCAGCCCCATCCATGCTGCCGCGAATGACAGGGCTCTCCGCTGTGTGGTGGAGTATTGCTCCTGTGTATGTTCAGGCCACGTTCCCTTCATCCCCTGTTGACGGGCACTCAGGTGATTCCAGACCTTGGCTGCTGTGGATGGAAGTTGAGAGCAGTCACTGGCTTTATACTCGGGGGATGTGAGCCACTTTGATGTTCTCAAGCAGCCTATCCCCAAAGCCCTCCGTAGAATGCGGGATTCGTTTGTACCCATGGCTTCTTCCACTAGGATGAACAGCTGGGAAGGGGCTTTGAGTGAACGCTTGGGTTTCTGTCTTTAATTGGTACCCAGCTGAACTGGCCAAGCAGGGGTCCCAGTGACCCTGGACACTACCTCACGTAAGGTCCAAAGATGCAGGTAGGTTCTTTTTTTAACTTAAAAAAAAAATGCTTTTGACCTGGTTAAGCTATAGCATTATCAGTTAGAGTTTTTCATACTGGAAAGGTGTATATTTTATTTTCTAAGAAGGAAAGAAATCCTGTTAAATACTCTAACCACAGATTAAATCATGTCAAGGAAAGAGGTACTATTTTGGGGGAAAATTCCCCCTTCATGTCAAAGATCAAGGAGATGACTTACATTGTTTGAGTTAATTATGAAATCTTAAGTGGTTTTAAGAAGATGAGCTGTGGATGCTGCAAGACATGAGACTGATGCTGATTTAATGTTAGTCAGCCCTGACAGAATGTGGCTAATATTTAAAGCTTGCTCCAGTATTGCTTGATAGATTGTAAGTTAATGTAAAGATCCGTTTGATGCATTTATTTTACAAAATATTGAGAAAAAATTTGACAGCCAAGGAACCGCCTTCAACCAATTTCTTCCTAATTTCTATCACCAGAAAAATATGTCCTGTTAATTCCAGAATTTACTTTTGGAAAGTTCCTGTAAGGGGAGCAGAGGTATTGGTGGTTGAATGGTGACTTGAATTTAGGTGAAGATCGTTAAATATTTCATAGTCATGTTTGTCTTGGTGGTTTTAGCAATTTTATATTAAATTTAGAACTGTGACTCAAACCAAATGTGTTCTTTTGCTTTTGTGATACTCCTTTGTATGACTATACTGGTAAAGAATGATAAAATGTGTATAGGGTAGTTTTTCTTTGTAGATATTAGGATTTTTAGGGGAACAAGTTAATCATTCTTCTAATATACTCTGTGCTGTGTGTTGGGTCCTTTGTATATGAGTTGAATGACTATAATGAGGACCACTTGAAAGTCTGTTTCTATACAAGATCTTTTATATGCTGACTTGTGTTATGCAAAATCCTTCATCCTCTAAGAAGACTAAACAATGGGTTGGAGGAGAGATTTAATCACCCATTAGGTCTATTCCGAATGCTCAGAATTGAACCCAAGTATTAATTATGTTTTTGAAGTGGTGTGTGTGTGTGTGTGTGTGGTGGACTCCTTTTTAGGTCATGGGAGGGAGGTAAAGCAAAGATCAGATTTGCCGATGAACATTTGTGCATATGCTAGTGGAGAAGTCATATGACTTGACTGCACCTGCATACTCTGATTTTGGTTTCGTTAGTGTCCATAGCCAAAAGCCTCAGCCGCCTCTGGGACCCACCCTGAGGGGCTGTGGTGAGGGTTATTACAGAGTCGTGTGTCTTAGTGAATGGCACAAATGGCCTTGTGGGCCTACTTTGGCTTTGTTTGAACCTCTAGATTGTTAAACTAAATTTAACATTTTGATGATTATAAATTGTGATTCTTGTCTATGAAGAGGTTTCTGTTGTCTCTGAAGACAGGAGCCCCAATACAGATGGTCCCTGGCTCACAATGGTTACATTGGTGATTTTTTTTCCAACCTTGTGATGGTGTGAACTAGTCACACTCAGTGCATTGTTTGGCCCAAGATGGGCTGCCTCTGGATGAACCCGTTGTAAGTTGAAACTATTATGTCAAATGCATTTTCTATTTTGGATATTTTCAGCTTATGCTGTGTTTATTGGAGCAGTTTCATCCCGTGGTAAGTCAGGGAGCATATGTGCTCATAAAAGTAGAGACGATCTCATAGATACCGTGAGATATAATGTCTCTGATGTTATAGAGATACGATGAAAACAATCAAGTGGGACTTGGAAGCCTTGGAGGGACTCACATGGGCGGCTCCTGGAATGCAAGCGTGAGCGCCACTGGCTTCTGGATGTGACATCTGTGCCTTCTGCTTAGCCCAGTGTGTTATCGGCTGCTCTTGAGGGCAGAGAGGTCCAGCGTTCCTGTGTGTAGGTGTTTGAGCTGCCTTAAGAGGCTAGGTCAATTCTTACTGGTGTCTTCAGGTCTTTAGGCCTTCTGAACAAGCAGGAGGAAGGACAACTTTGTAGAGCTTTGGAAATCTCAACGGACTTCAGGGCCATCCCCCTTGGCAGGAGAGAGACCCACTGGAGGCGAGCGGGGTGCCGTGTGGGCCTGTGCTGGGCCCAGGCATGTACCGACGTTGTGAGGGCCACAGGACACAGATCGGTCTTGGTTCACAACTGGTGTCGATGGCCACGCAGCATTTCTGCCAGGTACATGAGTGCGGGGACTTGGGTTTTGGGGTGTGCGTCCTGGTTCCCTAGTTGCTTGGAAGACCCCTATTCAGACCCCAGCCTGAGTCACCGTGACAGACCTTCTGCTTCACACGCCACACGGAAGCCGTGGCGTCAGTCACTGACGTCCACCAGGTGTCAGATGTGCGTGTGTATCTTCCTTGGTCTGGGGATGGGTCTTGTTTTGAGGTTATAGTAAACGTTCTTTAAGAGGGGTTTTGGATATTTTATGTTGTTTGCAAGGAGGCAGCAGGGAGTGCTTGAGCAGTGAGATCCCCTTTCCAACCAATGCAATTTCAGATCCCAGCAGGTAATTAAGGCAGCGGAGCTGTGGGATCACCTTTCCAACCAATGAGAATTCAGATCACAGCAGGTAATTACAGCAGCGGGGCGGGTGGCAGAACCCTGAACTGTGGCTGTTTGTGGTGTCTTGCCCCGCGGACAGAGTGTGTTGGGGTCTCCATGGTCCTCTGTGGGGTGAGGGGAGCACATGAGCTGGGTGCCGCTGGGTCCTGGCTGGCTCCCCAGGCCCGGGATTTATGCAGAACTCGTTATTAAGACAACTTGGAACCCAGAAAGCAGCACAAGGAGAACGGGATTGTGCCTTTCTGGATCATTGGTGCTTCCCAGTCTCAGACACTGAGCAGGCTCTGAGGGCTCGCTCCAGGAAGACTTGCACAGTCGGTCCCCAGGGTGGAATGGGGCTGCAGCTTTCAGGAACTGGAAGTGGGGGTGAGTTTCTCGCAAGCGGGAGCTTTCAAATGGGCCCAGCAGGATGCATCCGTGGAAATGGTGCCACCTAACGCAGGGCTGCAGCCAGCAGAGCCTGAAAGGCTACAGCAGCCTCTGTTTCTGCTCTCTCTCGTGAGTCTCTGCACGGTTTTCCTTGGTTTTTGTCTGTTTGGAGGACGCTTCCCCCTTTCTTGTGCTTACCTAGCCTTCTGAGCTTCCTTGTTAAGTATGACAAAGCCCTGAGAAGGCATTTTTATCGCATAATTATGTTATCCTGGTGGCTGGATAAATGACCTGCAAATGTGGGTGACTCAGTAGCTATGAGAGTGTTCAATATCCAAGACAGAGGTGGGAAGGAAATGTTCAGGCAGGCATCAGAGGATCTGTTCTCTGCTTTATACTGGGGCCCTGGTTTGCTGACAGTCTTCACACTCGATCCAAAATGGGGATAATGAAGTCTCACGGATTCGGCTTCAGCTGAGAGCTGCCTCCAGCACACTCTTGTGTGAGTAACAGTTTCTATATTTGGTGCAAAGTGCGGGCGTCAGTTGATCTTATTTGTGGTGGTGCTTATGGTGGCTTTTCCGTAAGGAATGTAGACTTTATTAGCTTTGGCTAGGGAATCCTGAGTGATAAATTGGAAGAATGTTTCAGGAAATTCTGGAACCTGCAGTGAATCTGGAATCTGTATGAAATTGAGATTTGGATTCTCACGATTTCCTAATGCTACCCCGAAACCCAGTAGTTGAGACAGTCGTAGAGCTTCAGTTGTGCTGCCCCGGTTCCCCATTTTAAAAGGAACACGTTGCTTTTATCTAGAATGTTCTGAGCTCTGAGTGCTGCTGGCAGAGTGACCAGCTCTCTGCATCAGAGGGGAAGCCAGGGCTGTGCTCACGGCGTCATGGCAGCTGGGAGCTGACCCTGGACCTCAGGCACGTGTGATGCTGACCATTTTCTGTAAACTCCAGGGGTATAGTGGTCTCCTTGGCCCTTTACAGTCTTCTGAAGGTTTTGATGTGTCTGCACTTTATAGATTTTTCAGAAGTAGACAGCCTTTTCCCACACCCTTGGGCTGAGTTTCGTCAGAGGCTGGTGTGTGGGAAGCACCACACCGACATTCTGACAGGGAAGACTCTGGTGCCCAACTGAGGTCAGAGTGGAAATTTGTTCTTCCTTCCCTCCAGTCTGGTCCAGCTGCTCCCTGTTTGGCCAGAAGAAAATCATGCTTATCCAAGTCGTAGGCAAACCCCCGAAGTCAAACATTTATCTTTTTTCTTTAATATGCCCATTTAGTTTATATGGGATGATAGAGAAATGTCTTTTAGGGGAAAATTAATTTCCTTAATTACAGAGAACTTTTTGGATAAAAACTGCAATCAGGAGGCTATTTTGTAATAAGATCTAGTTAAATACTACAGTGGAAAGCTCCTTATATTTGATCTTAAACTTGGGCCCTGTGTGCGTGTTCGCACGCTCGTGCTCATGACGCCAGGCACAGATGTGAACTACAGGCACAGTACATACTTTTTGGTTGCTTTTTTGAAAGTCTTATTGCTTGGCCTCTCCGACTCAAATGTTGAGTTACGTCGATTCTGTTCAGAACGTTAATTCCTCCGTCTAGGGTCCGGTCATCTTTCAGGGAGGAACCGTCTTCCTCATCTTTGTCTCCTACAGTATTGTATATTTAATAGTCAAATATTTATAGGTTACATGGGTGACTGATCTGTTCATTAGGAGGAAAACAATGCCAATTTTCACATCATTATAATGGACTTGTTAAATGATTGTTAGTATAATGAAGTTTACATGGCAAAAGAGGCTTTGCAGATGTGAGTGTAATGGACAGGGAGATGGGGGAGGACCCTGGGTTGTCCAGGTGGGTCCAGTGTTTTCACATGTGCCTTGATGAGAGGGAGTACGAGGGTCTGCCTCAGAGGAGGAGACCTGAGGACGAGATAGAGGCCAGAGGGCTGTGGGGCTGAGGGCAAGGGTGGGGCATGGGCAGGGGCCAGAGGGGTGCAGGGCTGAGGCCGGGGCAGTGGTCAGAGGGGTGTGGGGTTGTGAGTCAAGCTGCATGGTGGCCTCTAAGAATTGGGGGACTCCAGGCAGGAATACAAGCTACTGACCCCTTGACTTCAGCCCTGGGACTCCTGACTTCCAAGGCTGAGAGGAGGTTTGCACTTGTGGTAATTTGTTGCAGCAGCAATAGGAAGCTAATGCATTGTATCTGTTCTTCACCTCCAAACCTTTGAAATGTAATCCTGTTGTATTGGCCTTTTGTGTGCCCTAAATTCTAATGAGATGGTTTGTAGGAAATAATGGGCATAAACGATGGCAGAACACAAAGTTGGACAGAAGCAGTGTCTTCTGTGGTTCTGTAGTTTGGTCTGTGAAGTTAGATTTCGGTCAGAGAGTATGTGGTCTTGTTCAGCGTATACCTGGAGTACTTGTTCAGAGCTCCTGGGGGGAGTGGTCTTTAACACTGTTAGGATTAAAACTCCAAGCACATCAGGGCCAGAGTTCCTGAGTCAGGGTTAGGCCACCTTTGAATAAGAGTTGGCATGTAGAATCTGCCCACTTTACTAGTATGAATCAGCAAAATTTTTTTTTATTTTTTGAGATGGAATCTCATTCTGTCACCCAGACTGGAGTACAGTGGCGAGGCCTCGACTCACTGCAACCTCCACTGCCTGTGCTCAAGTGATTCTCTTGCTTCAGCCTCCAAATTGCATGATTTATTTTCCTGTTTTATACACTTAGTATGTGAAAACTCTGCAAACTTTATTAATACAAATGACATGCCAGAACTTAGGAGAATCCGGCATTTTCCCATGCAAATTAGTAGTGATGTGGAATTCCTGGGCTAGTTTGGTTTTATAAGACATGGGGTGGATTCTTTGCCTAATTTCTGTGGAGCTAGCAATTGTTAATCACCCAGCACTCTTACCTCCCCCAACAGCTCAGGTGAGGGGGTTACCACCGCTGTCGTGATGAGAGGCAGGAGACTGAGGGTTAGATGAGCAGGTGACACATTACTGTCCAGCCCCACCCACCCTCTAGTTTCCTGCTATGGCTCAGCTATCTTCCTGCAAGAAAGGACAGACACCCTGGTGCTGGCTAGAATACCTTGTGAACCCCTTTCCATCCTCCAGGGAGTTCTTGCTTTACAGTGGTGGCTCATGGAGAATCCTCTGGCCCACTGAGAAAGTGACTTATGTTGTGACATTACTGTCTCTCTGTCCGACTGCCATCGATTGGATGATTTGTAAAGAGACATTTATTGCTCACAGCTCTGGAGGCTGGAAAGTCCAAGGTCAAGGCAGTCCAAGGTCAAGGCACCTGCAGATCTGGTGACCCAGGGCCTGTGGCTTACAGACGGCAGCATCTCATCGGGTCTTGAGTGGCAGCGGTCGTCTCGTCAGGACTCACGTGTTGGAGGAGCAGGGGGGCTCCTCCAGGCCTCCCAACAAGGACACCAACCCCAATCCTGAGAGCAGGACCTCCCAAAGGCCCCACCTCTTAATGTATCCCGTCGGAGATGGTTTCAGCATGAGGTTTTGGGGACATTCAGGGCAGAGCCATTGCTCTGCTGTGGTGTTAGGGCTGCCATGGCATCATTACTGCAGCAGAGCCACAGCCTTCTCATCTGCATTTGCTGCAGGAGGAAGACGCAGGTGCCTGTGCAAGTTAGGGTTCGGTGCAAGAAGTGGAGACCCTCTGGGAATCTTAGCAGGAGGAACTTAAGGGCTTTGAGAACTGACACCTTAGGACTGTAGTTTTCTTCAGACTGTAAAAACCTTGGTGTGTGACAATACTGAACATTGCCTGAGCCCTGTGATCCTGTAAAACAGTGATGGTTAAGACATTCCCCCTCCCCACAACTGCGCCCCTACTTTTACTGCAAGAAGCCCCTTCCCATGTGGCTCAGACTGACTGGTGGATGACCATTTACCGAGGACACGGCCAAACACAGGCCTTCAAACCCCCTTCTCTGCCTTATAAGTGATGAGCTAAACTGCCTGTTCCCACTGATCAATCACCTCCCACCTTGAAATGGTTCTCCGTGGTGCAGTTGCGCCTAGGGGCATGGACTTTGACTGTTGCCTTCCACAGAGGACAGTTAGGGTGCGCAGGAAAGAATTCTCTGCTACAGGTCTGCATTCCAGGCTGTTTCCAGAAGTGGGAATTCTGGTGCCCTGGAGTCTGGGAATGGATTTATAGTGTCCCAGCTTCAGATGGACTTGAAATGGAGTGAGACAACCCACCACACCCATCTGGAGCCAGGAACTAGAGCCATTTTTAAAGTGGCAGATTCTCCATAAGATTACAAAAAAATGCTCTCAGCACGTTGCTTTCTTTCTCATATGCATTTGGCCATCTAAAATGGGAATGGTGGTTTTTTGAAGCATGAATGTAGTTTTAAATTTTGAGTATTGTAAACTTTAATGTAGCTTCTTAAAATGTTTGCCTGATTATCTGGAGATTTACTAAGCCTTTGGAGTGGTAATAATGAGTTGATCTATATGACTTTGCTTTCTATGATGTAATGAAAGCATTGTAATTAAAACCTCTGCAGTTGGGTCAGCAGGCGATTGGCCAAAACTCTGCCTTTTGGGTTTCTTTAACCAAACAAGGGAGTAGTAGAGTGTAGGCCGAAGTGGCAAATTCATTTCAGAGCTCGCCAGAGCCCTCAGTGATTGAGCAGCCTTCTCAGGCGAACGTGTAACGTGCCGTGAATCTTGGCAAGGCTGGCTACTGATGTGTGCACCTGACAGCACGGAGCCCCACCTAGGAAGATGTGGTTTCTGTAACAAGCTTTGGAAAACTGAAGTTCAACTTAATTATCCAACTTTGTTACAGAAAAAGCTTTGACCAGATGGCCAAGACCTGATTGTCTCAGGGTTGAGACATGGTTATAAAACTGCCCTTCCGCCGGGCGCGGTGGCTCAAGCCTGTAATCCCAGCACTTTGGGAGGCCGAGACGGGCGGATCATGAGGTCAGGAGATCGAGACCCTCCTGGCTAACACGGTGAAACCCCGTCTCTACTAAAAATACAAAAACTAGCCGGGCGAGGTGGCGGGCGCCTGTAGTCCCAGCTACTCGGGAGGCTGAGGCAGGAGAATGGCGTAAACCCGGGAGGCGGAGCTTGCAGTGAGCTGAGATCCGGCCACTGCACTCCAGCCTGGGCGACAGAGCGAGACTCCGCCTCAAAAAAAAAAAAAATGATTTTTAGCTTTTTCCCTGAAATAGGGAATAATTTTAACTTTTCCCCTGAGATAGGGAATAATGAAATGGGAAAATAATTAAATTTTCCCATTTTATTGTTAGATTATATTTAATTATTAGATTATTCATGTATTGCAAGGGAAAATGGAACTAGATCATCCCATGTACCCAAATGAAAATTTCAAGGGTATAGGCAAATTCATTTGTACTCCTTTAATTTTTGTTTGTTTTTGACAGTCTCATTCTGTTTCTCAGGCTGGGTGCAGTAGTGCAATGACAGCTCACTGCAACCGCAACCTTCTAGGCTCAAG